>NW_006408744.1:4163323-4169344 GCF_000296735.1 Chrysochloris asiatica | reverse complement strand
TAACCTCATGTGTCTCAGAGTAGAACTATGTTCCTTAGGATCTTCAATGGCTTTTTCAGAAGTAGATTGCTAGGCCTCAAGAGGATAATTCTTACAGGGAGGAAGATGATAGAAATTGGTAAATAAAGAGGTTTGGGAACAAAATTAAACTAAAAAGGGACTCATGATGAAGCAAGTTAGATCTGAAAAATAATTTACTGACCTCACCCTTGAAGTCCTATATTTTATGGAAACAGAGTAGTATAAAAACAACAGATCAACTGATATTTTATTTCAAAATGATTTCGAGGTAGTCATACAGTTAACAAGAAAAAGAGGAATGGTATGTGGCACTGTAGGATAAGCTCTGGATTACTAAACCCAACGTCGGCAGTTCAAACCCAACCAGCTGTTCCTCATATTACAGGGTCACTCTGAGTCAGAGCCCACTCAATGATAATTGACAACAACATCTAACTTTTTGGGTATCATTTACATGTATGCTTCTAAAGCTTCTTGCTTGTCTTTAGTTTACACTCTGACCGCAATACTTGGAAACTGAGAATGAGGGTATACTCAAAGCATTCACCTTATCTCATTTTATTTATTTCATCTGCTTATGTATTGTTTGTTCTTGCTTGCTTGCTAGAAATATTGCTTACTGAAATTGGGAAATAGGACATGAGGGAAGATTTTCATTCTAAAATTAGCAATGATGCCTTGCTTCTTCATACATAAGCATTCTGAATTTTCACCCAGCCTCTCTGTGAATTTCAAGAACTACTATAATTATTTTGCCAGCATTGTTTCAAATTTGCATTTCTTCTGCTTTCTTCTTAATGTGTGGAATGTATCAGGGGGAAAAAAAATTCTTCAAGATAAATGTGGCCTGTGCTTTTTGATCCACTGGTGAGATGCCCAGCTTCAAATGGTCTTCGCTTACCTTCTCTCACAGAGAGGGATGTTTAGGGTGGTTAGTTTGGCACAGATTCTATTTCAGAGAAAATAAAAAGAACTTTCGGTCAACAAAAAACAATAGCCCTTCCTATTACTAAATAAACAATAGTACTTCCTATTGCTATAAAGGATTCTTGGTATGGCCCTGTAGGATAAGCACTGGATCTCAAGGTCACTTAGAACTACAAACTCAGCAGCTCAAAATTACCAGTCTCTCCTTGGAAACCCTATATAGGGTTGTTGTGAGTCAGAACGACACCACGGCAATTAACAACAACAACAACATTACTACATAAGGAGACCTGGTGGTACAGTGGTTAAGCATCGGGATTCTAATCAAATGGTCAGTGGTTTAATCCTACAGATGCTCTTATAAAGAGTTGTTTTTGTTGTTATTAAGTGTTGTCAAGTGGGTACCAAGTCATAGCGACTCTGTATAGGGATTACGAGGAACAGCTGGTGGATTTGAGCTGCCGATCATGTGATTCACAGTCCATTGCTATAGTTACAGCGTCACACCAGAATCCTATAAAGATTTACAACCTTGGAAACCGTACGCAGAGTTCTACTTTGTCTTCCACGGTCACCAGGAGTCAGAATCTACTAGCTGGTAATAGGATATTTTTATTCCTATATAGAGTGGAGGTGGTGGTTGGTGATTATGTGCTGTGGAGTCGGTTCTGACTCATAGCGACCCTGCCTAGGATTTCCAACGCTGTGAATCTTTACAGGAGCAGAAAGCCTCATCTTTTCCCTGTGGAACACCTAGTAGTTTCAAACTTCTGACCTTGAGGTTAGCAGCCAATCATAATCACTATGCTAGGAGTCCTGGTACGGCTCTGTGGGTTAATGCGCCAGACTGCAAGGCCGTTTGAAATGCAAGGTCGGCGGTTCAAGCTCATCAGCGGCTCCTTGGAAACCCTGTACAGGGTCGCTGTGGGTCAGAACCGACTCGACGGCACTTAACACCCAGAGCGCCTTTCTAAAGATGCATTAAGACACAATTTAGATGGATGCATTAAGACACAATTTAAAAGGAATATACAACTGCAGGATTATCTTCTCAGGGTTTATCCTGGTCCTAAAAAATCAAAGCCTTTTTTTGCTTCCCAAATAAGTGGGAGGAATGTCGGTAGCTCTGTAATATAAGCACTGGACTTCTAACCACAAGGTCGAAGATTCCACTCCTCTGGAGAAAGATGAGGCTTTCTGCTTCCGCAACGATGTACAGCCTCAGAAACCCTATAGAGAGTCTCTATGAATCAGAACTCAATAAAAACCAGTGGGAAGAAGGGTCGTGACGCAGAGCCACAGGTGTGAATCGTGGTGAATAGAAAGCTGAAAAACCAAAACCTGAGGACAACTCTTCCTAAGATAAATTGTCGCTGAACTGGGGTGCGGATCGCTGCCTCCCAATCACTGATGTTCCTTGTACCCCAGACTTCATTCTCAGCTAAATGTTTCTAAGTAGCTCTGGTAGCGTAGTGGTTACGAATCGGGCTGTGAACCTTAACGTCAGCGGTTCAAAACTACCAGCCGCTCCGAGGAAGAAAGATGAGGCTTTCTACTCCCGTAAAGATATACACCCTCGGAAACCCTGTACAGGGTCGCTATGGATCGGACCCGACTCGATGGCACTCAACAACAACAACAACAAAGATTTACACCCTCGGAAACCCTGTACAGGGTCGCTATGGATCGGACCCGACTCGATGGCACTCAACAACAACAACAACAAAGATTTACACCCTCGGAAACCCTGTACAGGGTTGCTATAGGTCGGAACCAACTCAATGGTACTTAACAACAACAACAAAATGTTTCTAAGTTTCTAAAAATTCCTCTAGCTTAGTGAAATTTGAGTTTCCATGTTAAAAGGAGATAAACTAAAATTTAAATAACCAGCTCACCTGAAATTCTTTACACTTGCCTCAGAATTCCACATTTACGGCCCAACCCAGGTTGCATCAGGAAGAACAATAGTTAGTAGAGAAAGACGTGGTCTTATATTGCATCTTCACAACTTATTAGGTGTATGAGCATAGACAAATATAAAAAATGATGAAATAAAAATGGAAGATATTATATCTATATTCCTTAACACACAACAGAGTATTAAGCACATAGTAGGGTATTTAATTGTTTTATTTTTCTCTTTCTTCTTTGCTTTTCCTCTTCCTTTAATAGCTAGTAGTTGAAACCTTCATTCCTATTGAAATAAAACTTATGTAAATAGCCACAGATTAATGATTTTGTTCGTCATGTTCTCTCTCTCTTTAATCTTTAAAATAAACCCTTTATTCATTACTTTTCTTTATTGGGAGGGGGGTATTTCAACAGTGAAAGAAAATGAGTATTGAATTAACACATTTTTAAAATAGTGTATGTCTTTTAACATCATAGACACTTTGAAGGGGTGCTATAATAATTATAATATCTATTTTACAATATACAAGTTGAAGAAATGTAATATTTTTTTCCCCCAGCAAACTTGTCTACTCTGAGACTCTATCCTGCAGGCTAGTAATCTTTCTCTGTCGTCATCAAGATGCCTATTCTATCCATTTGTCAAACTGTGGTGCCTTGTGTGTCGCTATGATGCTGTAAACTGTACCACTGTTATTTCAAATACCAGCAGGGTCACCCATGGTGGACTAGATTCATCAGAGCTTCCAGACGAAGACAGCCTAGGAATAGGTCTGGCAATCACCTTCTGAAAATTAAGCAATGAAAATGTTTGGACCACAACAGAACATTGCTTGTTTTAGATATGTCATCAAGCCAGATCAGTTGCTGGAGGAGGACATCGTGTCAGCATAATCATTGAGGGAGATCCTTGATAAAATGGATTGTCACAACCGTTACAATGATGGACTCAAACGTGCCAGACATTATGTAACATTTCATTCTATAAGGGATAAGATCGCCATGAGACAGAGTTGCTTCATAGACAGCTATTTCACTTTTCCTTTCATTGCACAACACTAGAATAGAATATAGAGTAGAATTCTGGATTTGTAATGCTCGATAAGGGGCCAGGTCCTCATCTACAGTCTTCTCCATCTTGATCATGGCTGCATGGACACCCACTATTTGGCAGGCATTGCTACTCTGGATTAGCCCAAGAGACCCTTTAGCAGCCTCCTACACTACAGAAAGCTCAATAGTTCTTCAATTGCATAGGTCCTGCAACCTCCTCCTGTGTTCATAATCCCTGTTACATTTAGAACTGACAAAACTTGTCCAAGGTAGTTGTTATGGATTGAATTGTGCCTCCAATATATGTGTCAACTTGGCTGGGTCATGATTTTCTGTATTATGTAATTAATGTCCATTTAGTGATCTGATGTACTTGTCCGATGTGTTGTAAATCATCACTTGTATGATGTTAATGGGAGTGCAGTGGTCCATATGACAAGCATTGGATTTTGAACCACAAAGTCTGTGGTTCAAACCTAAAATAGACTTGTTTTAATTTTCTTTAGCTTCAGCCTGAAATTACTTATGAACAATTGATGGTCTACTCCAGAGTCAGTCTCTGGTCTTGTTTGTTTTTTGTTTTTTATTTTAGTTTTTAATGTGAACTGCATGAAAGTTTACAGGGCAGATCATCAGTTTTACATTAAACAAATCATATACTTTGTTTCATTAAATTTTTATAATCCCCTCCATGTACCATCAGTTAACAGTATTTCTCTCTATTCATTTTAGCTCTTTAAAAATTTTTAAACACTCAGGCATATATTAATAATTTACACCACCAAAGGGCACATTCTGCAAGTCTGCCTCCTAGCTGCCAGTTCTCAGTCCCTCTCTTTCCATGAATCTAGAGTCCTCAGCTGCTCCCTCTCTCCATGTCCCCATCTCTGCCTCCACCCTTAGTGTCACTGCTTCTCTGGATAAGGTCCCGCATTCCACTTGTGCTCTTCTCCCTTGATAATCCTAGGGTCCTCTATTTCTGGACTGTAAGATTAACTACAACCCAGTTTTTGTTACAAAATTTCTACCTTCACAATTGTGACTGTTGCAGTTAGTCATGATAACAATTACTCACTATCGGATTATAAGAATCTTTCCCCATCTCTTTTACCAGACCCACCTAGACAAGATGAAAACTATTCAGTGGGGACTCTATCTGGCCTTGTTTGGATAGATGATACTGAGTTTTCTGCTCCTGCGAAGATTGCAAATGCATCAGAAACCCTATAGAGAGTTGCTGTAAATCCAAACTGAATCAATGGCACTTAACAACAACAACAATGATGTTAATGAGAAAAGATTAGAGTCAGTTATGTTCATGAAGCAGAATGCAATTGAAAGCAGAGATGAGAGGACCCTTCTACTACTATGAAAGCACAGTCAGGAGCAGAGCATGCCCATTGGACCTGGAGCTCCTCTGCTGACAAACTCTTCACCCTCGAGAATATTGATTACAAAGAACTTCCCTCAGAGCCTACAGAGAGAGAAAGCCTTCTAATAAAGCTGAAATCTTAATTTGAACTTCTAGCCTCCTAAACTGTGAGATCATCAATTATTGCTCATTAAAGTCATCTACTTGTGGCATTTCTGTTATAAAAGCATTCGATAACTAAGACAGTGGAGATTCTCTCCAAATTCTCTCTTCCTAGGATAGGCCAACATCTATCTCCTACAATTCAGATTTAAAAATAAACAACTGAACTCTGTATAACTTTGTTTGTTTGTTTGTTTTCAGTATTTTTGTTTTTTTTTTTTGTAACTGGCAATCATTACTGGTAAGGAATTTACAATAATTATTTGAGGAAAAGACCTCAGACATCTAAAAACAAACTATAGCTACATATTTGGTTGGAAAGGAGGAAATAACTCTTGTTACTTTCCATTTTGTCTAACATATTAAGATATGCATAGATGAATGTGCTAGTATGTTGGTTGGCATCATTATAGTGGGTCTTTTCATTATTACAAAAGAAAACAAAGCACAGGCCTATACTATTTCCAAGTTTAAATCCATTGTTTTAACTGTTGTGTTAATCTCTCTCTTTGAGGGTTTCCTTTGTTTTTGTTGTCTTGCATAGTGAGTGATTACAAGTTGGGCTGCTAACC
>NW_006408744.1:4155449-4161828 GCF_000296735.1 Chrysochloris asiatica | reverse complement strand
AGACAAAATAAGGCATTGAAATCCCACCTGAATTTAGAAACTATCTCAAGAGCAGATTTAATGCATTAGACACTAATGACAGAAGACCAGAATAGCTATGGGATGGCATCAGAAATATCATACAGGAAGAAATCAAAAGGTCATTAGGAAGACAAGAAAAAAAATTATATGTATCAGGATCAGATGAAGATGAATAATCTTTGATATGCGTGTGATACAGCCTTGGTTACTGGAAATAAAGAGGACTTAAAATACTTAATGATGAAGACCAAAAACTACAACCTTCAGTATGCATTGCACCTGAATGCAAAGAAAATAAAAATCATCTTAACTGGACCAATAAATGATATCATGATAAATGAAAAGATAGAAATTTTCAAATCATTTTTCTTGGGTCCACAATCAATATTCATGGAAGCAGCAGTCAATAAATCAAAAAATGTAATGCACTAGGTAAATCTGGGCAAAACCTCTTTAAAGTGTTCAAGAGCACATACATCAGTTTTAGGATTAAGGTGCACTTGACCCAAGCCATGATATTTTCAGCAGCCTCATGTGCATGTAAAAGTTGGACAATTTATAATGAAGATAGTAGAAGAACTGATGCATTTGAATTATAGTATTCCTGGAGAATATTGAAAATGTCATGGACTGACAGAAGAACAAACAAATCTGTGTTGGAAGAAGTATAGCCAGAATGATCCTTAGAAGCAAGACTTTGTCTCTCATACTTCAGACATATTATCAGAAGGTACATGTCCCCGGAGAAGTGCTTGGTACAGTGAAGCATCAGCGTAAAAAGAGAAACTCCCCAATGAGATGGATAGGCACAGTGGCAACAATGGACTAAAGTGAACCAATAATTGTGAGGATAGTGTAGGGCCAGGCCTTGTTTGTTATGTTGTATATAGGGTTGCTATGAGTTAGAACTGACTCAGTGCCCCCTAGCAACAACAATGCATGTCCAAGGTAATGGTAGTTGCCCCTTCTTGAGGAAATTTTGTAGTCTAGGCCTCTACTGATATGTGAGTATTTATTAATGTACTCTCTCAACTTCTCTTATCAAGCTTCTAGTCATATATTTCTTATTCTTATTTTAAATTTAAGAAAATGGAAGGTCAGAGACTTTTATGATTAACCTAAGCTCACAAAGACAATAAATCCAGGAGCTGGAATTTAAACTCAGGATTGTCTAGTTTTAAAAAGTGCATATTATCACTATATAATGTTATACTCTAATCAGAGAATTATGAAGTCCTATTATTTTAATATAACATTTGATGCAAATATATTGGTGACAAAATTTTGAGATACCTCGAGTGGAATCTTTTCATTGAAAGTCAGAAGCTTGGCTCTCTAGGATAAGTACTAGAGCCATAAGGTTGATGGTTCTAACTCATTAGCTTCTCAGTGGAAATCCTATACAGCATTGCTATGAGTCAGAACCTACTCAACAACACTTAACAATAACAAACATTTTTGGCTTACGTCAATTTATACAATCTGAACATAACCTGACACCAAGTCATATAATCAAAAGAAAGATAGAAAAAAAACCTAATAGTTTATTTGTTCTGAAACAGCTTCTTAACATTTCCTAAATAATGGTTCAAATTATTACTAAATAGGAAATCTTTGTATTTAGGCCAGAGACTTAGATGGTACAAATGGTTAATATGCTCAGCTGCTAACCAAAAGTAGGAGGTCCAAGTTCAGCCAGACACACCTCAGAGGAAAGGCATGGCTATCTACTTCTAAAAAATCAGTCATTGAAAACACGAAGAAATATATATCTAATCTGACACACATGAGGTTGTCATGAGTCAGAATCAATATGGTGACAATTACTCTTCTACTGATATGTCAGAGTCACCCAGTCTATATCCTTGTCCTTTAATGGAATGGCTCAACCTCTGCTATATTCTCTTTTAGCTGATTTGGTATTTTCACTTCTAATTTGCAATGCTTCCTTGTGGATGGGTTGCTCATATAGAGTATTCTGAATACCCTACGTAGTAGAACTTTGGTATGTGATGTACTAATTATATACTGGAGTTATATTGCCTAGGTTATAACTCTGGCTCTACTACTCACTAGGTGTATGGTATATATATATATATATATATATATATATATTTTTTTTTTTTAATAAAATAAATAAATAAAGGTTTCTAACCCTCATCTTCATTATCTGTAAAGTTTGGCAATAATAGCATCTATTCCATGTTGCTGTTAAGTACTGTCGAGTTGGTACCGACTCATAGTGACCCTATATAGAGTATAAGAAGAGTGGCTAGTGAGCTTGAATTGGTTCAAATTGACCTTGCAGTCCAGTGAATTAACCCACAGCACCACACCAGGACTCCACAGATGTTGTGAAGTTTAAATATGGTCATGAATATAATTTATCCAAGGCCATATGAGCATTAACAATGTTGGCTGTGAGGAAAAAAAGAGCACAGCACATATTATTTTAATTCTTCCATTGGAGTCTCAAATTCCTTTATTAATTTGCCTAATCAGGAGTGTCCTCTACTTAAATGTATGTGTGGCACTGTAGGATCAACACTGGACTGTGAACCACAAGTTGAGCAGTTCAAACTCACCACCTGCTCCTCGGAAACCCTATACAGGGTAGCTGTAAATTGGAACTGACTCGACGGCACTTCACAACAACAATAGCAACGTAATTTCAGACCAGTCTTCTTTTTCTCTCTAGATACATCTCTAGAAATGGATCTCCATTAGACCACTATCTAGAAGTATTTTATAGGCTTCTCAGAGATCATATGTAAAAGAAAGTACTGTTTTCACAACAAAGGTGACCTCTTACCTTTCTTGACAGAACTTTTCTGCAATTCTTAAGCGAAGTTCATTGACATGGACACAGTTTTTATTGTACATTGGCTGTATTGTCTCCATGCCCTGATTAGAAGATTATAAAGGGACCATCTAGCCTAAAAAAAAAGGCGTATTTTTATGGCTCGCTAGAAGCTGTCAAATATTTCCTTAGTACTTGGATCATGCCAGAGAGACACTGGGGCTCATTATGCAAATTAAAATGGCTTACACACAACCCAAATCACCTTAGGTTATACTAATGAGTTCTATATAAGAAAGAATGAACATAAAATTGCATCAAGGGTATTTAGGAATAACTGCCCAACTGAAAGAATAATGAGGTATATTTTAAAGAGAAGCTACGGAGAGATTTAAAAAATAATATTTCATACCTTCAATTGTTTAAGAAATACGTTCAACTGCTAATGTGTCATACCTCTGAACTACAGTTGTGAGCAACAGAAATGTCCTAATATTGAGCAAGGTATTTCCAGAGTAAGTGGGGATTTGGTCTTTCCCAACACCAGTCTTGGCAGTCAAAGGATCTCATTTTACTCCTCAAACCTGCAAATTTGGTCTTTAAAGATGTCAGTTAAATTATATTTAATTGTACTTAAAAAGGATGAAATTAACTGAAAGAAATGACTTTTCCAAAAAACTATAATTCTTCACCAAACATATGAGCCATCCTAGTCATATGGGAGTTCAGGCAAAGATAAGTGTCTAGGGCTCAAAAATGAAAATGAAAGTAAAGCTGCTCAATCTGGGACCACACTGTCTCTGCCACAATCCACTCTAAATATGTGCCCTGAGTCCTGTCTCCCCTTCATTTGGTCTTTAAACTATATAACTCAAACGAGGGAATCAAACTGACAGGACATCCTGGAGTGGTGCAGAAGGATAAGCATTGAACTATTAACCACAGTGTTCAAAACCACCAGCAACTCCTTGGAAACCCAATATGGGATCATTATGAGTCAAAATCAACTCAGTGGTACTGAATAACAGAATAACACCAGGCAATTTTAGCTGTAAGAATATTGAAAATAGAGGTTTTAGCTCTTAAAGCTTTGTGTACTAAGAGGGTTCTTGTTGTTAAGTACCATGGAGTCAGTTTCAATGCATAGTGACCCTGTACAGGGTTTCAAAGGAGCGACTAGTAGGTTTGAACCATTTATTTTTGTGATGTATATTGAATGAGAAAATTCAGAGTATTTACTTCTGGTGTGGCACTGTAGAATCAGCACTGGACTGCAAACCACAAAGTCAATGGTTCAAGACATAAGAGAAAAATATGACCAAAATGGATGTCAGAAGATACTCTGAAATGTGTTCTTGAACACAGAGAAGCTGAAGTGACTGGAAGAAATTATGAATTAAAAGAGCAGAAGGCAAGTATTAAAATGAAATGTACAAAGAACTAGGGTCAGAAAACTGAAAGGGTTTTCTAAAGCTAAAAGAGCTTGGGGGGGGTGTGGAAATCAAACCTTCACTTGAAATATTGAAGTATTCTAGATGCAAAATATTGAGTGATGGTGAAAAGAATATCGAAAAAGGTGAAAGGAATACACAGACTCACTGTACCAAAAAGTATTGGTCTATAGGCATCCATTTCAAGAGGTGTACCATATGATCAAGAACTGATGGTAATAAAAGAAGAAGTCCAAACTTCAATGAAAGAATTGGCAAAAAATAAGGATTCAGGAATTGACAGAATACAAATGGATATGTTTCAACAAAATGATGTGGTACTGGAGACATTCACTTGTCTATGGCAAGAAATTTGAAAGAGATCTATATTTGTGCCCATTCCAAACAAAGGTAGCCCATGGGAATGCTGAAATAATCTAATCAAATCATTAATACAACATTCAACTAAAATTTTGCTAAAGATAATTAAAAAAATGATTGTAGCAGTACACTGACAGGAAGTTTCTAGCAATTAAAGCTGGATACACAAGAGGACATGGAACTAAGGCTATTATTGCTGACATCAGATGGATATTGGGTGAGAGTATAGAATAACAGAAAGATGTTTAATTATTATTTATACACTATACAAAGGCATACAACTGTGTGCATCATAATCAACTATAGATAAGACTCTGAACAATGGGAAGTCTAGAACCTTTAACTGTTCTCGTGAGGAACTTATACATAGACCCTTTAAAGGGAAATTGTTCAAACAGAATAAGGGGATACTGAATGGTTTCAAAGCAGGAAATTTGTGTGGTAAGACTGTATCCTTTCACCATACTTAATCTGTATGCTGAGCAAATAATCAGAGAAGCTGGATTATATAAAGAAGAATGTGGTATCAGGCTTGGAAGAAGATTTATTAACAACCTGTGATAAGCTGATGAAATTACTTGCTAGAAGTGAAGAGGACTTGAAATACTGATGAAGATCAAAGACTACAGCTTTCGTTATATATCATACTTCATTATACAGAAAATGAGAATCCTCATAACTGGACCACCAAATAGCATCATCATAAATGCAGAAAAGATTGAAGTTGTCAAAGACATCCATTTCCTTGTACCCACAATCAACGCTTATGGAACCAGCAGTCAGAAATCAAGCAATGTAATGTGTTAGGCAATTCAGCTACAAAATACCTTTTTAAAGTGTTAAGGAACAAATATGTCACTTTGAGGAGTAAGATGTGCCTGACCTAAGCCATGGTATTTTCAGGTGCTTCGTATGCATGTGAAAGTTGAGCAATGAATAAGAAAGAATTGATGCATTTGAATTATGCTGTTGCTGAAGCATTTGAAATTATCATGAACTTCCATAAGAACAAAGAAATCTGTGTTGGAAAAAGTACAACCAGAATGCTTCTTATAAGAGAGAATGGGGAGACTTCATCTCACATAGTTTAGGTTGCCAAAAAGGACCAGTCCCTGAAGAAAGGCATAGTTAGTAAAGTGGAAAGTCAGTGAAAACGAAGATCTCCAACTAGATGTTGTTGACACAGTGCTAGCAACAAGGGCTCAACCATAACAATGACTATGAGGATGGCCAAGGATTGGCAGTGCTTTGTTCTGTTGTCCATGTGGTCACAATGAGTAGGAACTAATTGGACAGCACCTAACAACCACAACAACATATTTTCATAAATGGAAATAATATCCAAAAATACACATATATTTAAATTTATTATAATAATGAAATTATTTAACTGAGGTGCACATATATGCTGCAATATCGTATAATAGAATCTTAATAGGAAGATTGCAGATAAATGAATCAAATTAGTGTAGCTAAACTTGCTTACCTGTTAGAATGGTTAGCATTTTGCATCAGTTTGACTAGGCCAGGATTTCCAGAGGTTTCGCAGCTGGGATGTGCTTATTCCCATGTTGATGAAACCTAATACAGGCATACTTAATTCTGATGAATGGCTGTGAGTGGCCAATCAATCAAAGGGATGCTTCCTTGGTGGTGTGACCTGCTCCCAATATAATGGACATTCAAGAAAGGGTCTTCTCTTTTCCACTAGGGACCTGGGACTCTACAATTGTAAGTAACTTTTCAT
>NW_006408744.1:4145625-4146996 GCF_000296735.1 Chrysochloris asiatica | reverse complement strand
GTCTCAATCCCTGTATCCCAGAGCCCTGTTGTTCCAAGGTTGTACATACATCATTATTTACCTCTGTCCCACTTAGCCCATGCAAACCTGCCTAATTGTTTTCCCATCTGCCTTGTTCTTCCATTCCCCTCCCCCTTCTTGTGTATTGTCCCCCTCCCTCACACCCAAACTAACCTGTGTCTATTCCCTACCCTATGCTCCACCTTCCCCTTCCTCCCCTCACCCCACACCCCACATCCCAGTAACCAGCAAATCATCTACCCCCACTTTAATATGGGTTATTTTTCTTAGTCTTTTACAGTAGTGGGACTATGCAGTATTTCTCCTTTTGTGACTAATTTCACTCTACATAATACCCTCAAGGTTCATCCATGTTATGCGTTGGCTTGCAGCTTCTTTGTTATTCTGTAGATAGCATAATATTCCGTTGTGTGTATGTACTACAGTTTGTTTATTCATTCTTCAGTTGATGGACATTTAGGCTGTCTCCATCTTTTTGCTATTATAAATAATGCTGCTATGAACATTGGTGTGCATTTATCTACTCGTGTTATGGGTTGTATTTCTTGTGGTAAATACCAAGTAGAGGAATTGCTGGATCATAAGGTATTTCTATTTCCAACATTCTGAGGAAGTGCCATATTGCTTTCCAGAGTGGTTGGACCATTTTGCAATGCCACCAGCAATGCGGAGTGTCCACATCCTCGCCTGCATTTATTGTCCTCTACTTTTTTGATCTTTGCTATTATTGCTGGTGTGAGATGATATTTCTTTTTTGATTTGATTTGCATCTCTCTAATGGCTAGTGATCGTGAACATTTCTTCATATGTTTGTTGGCTGCCCAGATCTCCTCCTCTGTGATATGTCTGTTCATGTCCTATGCCCATTTTCTAATTGGTTTGTCTTTTTCTTATAGAGGTATTGTAGTTTTCTATATATTTTAGAAAATGAGTCTGATGTGTCATTGTAAAAGATTTTTTTCCCATTCTGTGGATTCCCTTTTTACTCTTCTGGTGAAGCCTTTTGATACACATAAGTTTTTAATTTTTAGTATGTCCCACTCATCTATTTTGTCTACTTTTGTTTGTGTAGTTTTAAAAATGTTTGCTAGTCTGAGTAGTGCCTGAATTAGAGCCCTCACATTTGTCTCTATTTTTTCATTGATGGCCTTCATAATTTTGGGATTCACATTTAGGTCTTTAATCCATGCTGAGTTGGTTTTGTATAAGGCATGAGGTAAAGGTCTTGTTTCAATCCTTTGCCTATTGCTTTCCAGTTGAACTGTTGACTTTTGATGTTAGCAGCCCTATTTCATAACCTCTATACTCTATGAAAGCTCATATATATAGCAATGTGTGTGTGTGTGTATA
>NW_006408744.1:4132828-4145525 GCF_000296735.1 Chrysochloris asiatica | reverse complement strand
CAAAACTGAATAGCTATCTATAGCTATTCCTGGTGATAAACTAATACATGACCTAATCCATCCAAACATTCCTTGGATTAAAGTACTAGAAGATTTAGCAACAATATTCAACTAAAATTCAAAAGCTTTATTTGGACTGCATCTAATAGGTTTGCTCTGTCTTCACCTACATTTTTACTGAACATTTATTGACTTAAACAGTCTTACCCACATACCCTTAAATGAATTTCTCCACAATCCTTTACAAGGAAGGCAACTGAGATTCAGAAAGGTTATCCAGTCACTTATGCTAAAGGAAGCAGAACTAGGTTCATAATCAGCTCTCTTAGGTGTCAAAGTTCTAATGTAGCACACAACCTTCCAAAGTGGATGGTCTGAGAAATATATCTATTCTTTTTTTTGTTGGGTTGTTGTTGTTGTTAAGTGCCATCGACTCGGTTCCGACCCATAGCTACCCTGTATAGGGTTTCCAAGGAGCGACTGGTGAGCATGAACCACCAACCTTGCAGTTCAAATGGCTTTGCAGTCTGGCGCATTAACCCACAGCACTACACCAGGACTCCTTTTTGTTGCATAGGGAGATCAAAATAATCCACAGTGCATTGTCTCCCCATCCCCAAATGTCTCATATTGAGCCTTTCAAAGTTATTATAAGGTGGAGGTGGGGAAAATGGGACCCAAAGGACATTTTTGAATGTGAAAGTATATCCCAAGACGAAAGCTTCATGAATGTGTAGGTAAATGATGTGTGTACATGCATACATGTATGTGCCTCTGTGTAAGTCAGGAGGGCTTCTGGCTTTGCTATTGTCATTCTTTGTGATATAATTGTGTATATACACTGATATCAAGGGGGTTGTTTCTGTAGCAACAGTTTGATGGAAGCCACACACTTCTCTGTTGTCCATCTTTTTGTCCCTTTAATTGCTACTTGAACGCACTGATGAAAACTCTGATTCATTGCCTATCTGCAAGCCTGAACACAATCCCAGAGGAAAGGTTTGTCCATATCACTAAACATAATGACTTCAGAGAAGACTGTGTCTCTAGGTACTGGTCAGAATAGATACCAGAATAGGTAAGTGTTTTCAGATAAAAGAGGAACTTCAATCTGAATTGTTAAATAATGACTGCCTCTGTAGACATTTAGTGTATATATTTGCATATGTCACATACTTAACTCTTTCAGCAGTATTTCCCATAGTTTGTAACACCCTCGTATTCCAGGAAAATTTTGTCATCCAATGTTATTTTGACACCAAAGTAATTCCAAAGATCTCAATAAGGTCAGTTGGTCAGAAGAAATAAAATTGAGCAAATTGTCAAAGACCTGTATGAGAGGATAACCATGAAGGAGTAAACAAAGGTGTTTCCAGTTAATGGTTTATTGTATGCACTGAACATTTCCCTCACTGATATTATTGGGGATGAAATGATGAATGAAGCTATACAGTTTTGCCCTCTCAAAATGAGTTGTTGTTGTTTTTGTTGTTTAGGGCCATTGAATTGATTCCAATTCATAATGACCCTGCATAGAGTTTCTGAGGTGCAGCTTGTGAGTTTGAACCACTGACCTTAGGTTTAGCAGCCCAGTGCTTAGCTTACAGTGCCACACTGGTACTCTCTTAAGATAAGTGGTGGTTGGTGGTTATGCACTGTGGAGTCGGTTCTGACTCATAGCGACCCTGTACAGGGTTTCTGAGGCTGCAAATCTTTACGGGAGCAGAAAGCCTCATCTTTCTCCCACGGAACAGCTGGTAGTTTCGAACTGCTGACCCTGAGGTTAGCAGCCCAATTTGTAACCACAATGTTGTTGTTGTTTAGTGCCGTCGAGTCAATTCTGTCCCATAGCGACCCTGTATAGGGTTTCCAAGGAGCAGCTGGTGAGCTTGAACCACCGACCTTGCAGTTCAAACAGCTTTGTAGTCTGGCACATTAACCCACAGCGCCATACCAGGACTCGTAACCACAATAGGCAATTATAATTCTGTGAGATATGAACTTTGACTATGCAATTTTTTTAATTTTTTTTTTTTTAATTTTTGTTTTGATAGCTCATAAGAGAAGTCCCTGACTTAGGAAGAATAATGGGGTCTTATTGAAAGGGTTCATGACTAGGCTAGACTTAAAAGATGAGTAGAGGATTTATTAAGGAAAATGGAAACAGTAAAAGGGAAATAAAATGGGTGCAGCTTTCCTATTTTATGTTTGTTGCTGTTGTTAGTTGGCTTCAACTCATAGCAATACTTAGTACAACAGAATCAAACATTGCTTTACCCTGTGCCATCTTCATGACCATTGCTGTGTTTGACTCCACTGTTGTGGTTTTTGTGTAGTGCCTTCCAACAAAGGGGCTCATCTGTTGTGATCTGTAAGGTTTTTATTGGCTAATTTGGGGGAGTGGAATGCAAGGCCTTTTTTCATAGTTTGTTTTAGGATGAAAGTTCCACTGAAACCTGTCCACTACTGGCCATCCTGTGGTATTTGAAAGACCAGCACATAGCTTCCAGAGTCATAGCAACATGCAAGTCACTTCGGTACAATACTCTGGTAGACAGGTGGTAAACGGTATGTTTGAGGTGTATCAAGTACCTACCAGTAAGAGTTTAAATTATTACTAAGTACAATGTATCTGACAACTTTTACATTTTGTCTTCAGTGCTTTCAGCAACTTTATGAGGTTGGTGTTACATATCCTTCCTTTTTTACAAAGAGGTAGAAATAAATATAAATGATTCATTTGCATATTGATTGTCATTGAAGTCATGACAGTGTTTCAGATTGCCCAAGGGAAACTACAAAGTAACAGAATCCTGAGAAATACCAGCAATTAAGGACTGTTGGTCACAGGAAAAGGAACTCTCAAAGGATAACAACTGAAAACCTGGAAGAAAAGCCAGAAGAGTGCTGCACCTTCTGAAAACAAAGATAACATTAAAAGAAAGCAGAAGGAATCCACAAGAACCAATGAGAAGTCAGTGAGTAAAAAGTGTTGTTATAAGGAGCACAATTTGAAAAGAAACCAGAAAGGAAGTAGAGGAAGTAAGAAGAAACAAGTTCATTCAAAGTACCAGGCAGCTAGTCAGGGCTGATGAAAGAAGATGCAGATGGGTCTCTTGTGATGCAGTGGCGAATGAATAATTGTTATCAAGACTGATTGTAAGGGCTGGAAATGTAAAGGTGGAAGTTTTGGGGCAAGGGAAGGGGAGGGGAGTGATTAACCTTACAGTCTAGGAGCGGAGGTCCCTGGGACCATCAAAGTAGAAGAGCATAGAATGGAACCTTATCCAGAGAAGCAGTGATGCCGGAGATGGAGGCAGAGACGATGACATGGGGCGATGGAGCGGCTGGAGTCTTTGGACCTGGAGAGGGAGAGGGGCGGTGTGTGGATGACAGGGGGGCAAGATTGTGGGGTATACCCTTTGGTTGATCAATGCTGCAACAAAGGGATTGTAACCATACCAAGGAAACGATATACAATGAGACCAATGTGAAGCTGATGTCCTCCCATGTAAACTATCACATAATTCACAATAAAGCATTAACAAAAAAACAAAACAAAAAAACAAAGTACTGGGCAGAAAGGACAGGAGGTGATGGCAGTAGCAAAAGTGGAACAAGAAATTAAAGGGCTTTGCTGATTCATTTTTAAGGCTGAAAGAAACTGAACATGTTTAAATGCCAGTGATAAAAAGGCAATGGTTTTGAAGAGGATGAAGCAGAAAAAGGAAAGAAAGGAATGATACCTACAGTAAGGTATCCAGCCAGGTTGGAACCTAGTGTAAGCAGAGAATTAGATTGAGTAAGGATTGGGTACATCTCTTTAATTAGCAGAAAGGAAGGAGAGACAGTGGGTGTAGATATTGGGTAGCTCTATATATTCTACATTCCCTATCATAATCATGCAGATTGCACTTTAAAATCCAAGAATCACAAATTAGTCAACCAAACCTGTTATAGTCGATTGAGATTGACTGACATATTGTTTATTTGCTTCATGTATAATGGGTCACTCCTAGTTACTTAGCATTTGTTTTCTTTTGTAAAGAGCACTTAGAAAAAAAAATCAGAAGAGATCATAAAATTAACATAGGCCACCATCTCACTGATTTAGGTTTTCACATTAATCACTGTTCTTAAACATTGGAAAATGTTATCAGGATTTCTTTTCCTCATTAATTTGTTGAATTCGGGAGTGGGGGAAAATTAAGACGTCTGATGACTTAAATATAGCTTCGGAACAAACATGTCTACACCTTCTTGGTTCTTGTATTGGAATCCTTTTTGTTCATCGTTGCCACTGAAGTTATTTTCGGAACATCATATGGATTTTTCATTGAAACATCTGTGTTAACTTTTATTATCCCTGGTCTGCTTTGTAATTTTGGAAACAGATATAAAGAACGAGCAACCCAAAGCACTGTAATATAGTGGGAAGCATCCTTCATAAGTCAATTGAGGAATTTAATAATCTCTTTAGAAATAAGCTCTGCAGCTATGAGAAAAATGTGTGGGTTAAAGGCCTTCCAATTAAGAAAGGTTTCTCTGTGGATTTATAGGCTGGTGGTTCACTCTTCCTGTTCGTGTTTCCATAGCAACTGTCAGGTAGATTTTCTGCTACTTGCTAGGAAGTTGGAAATGTTGAGTCTGGTTGAGCTTTTCAATTCAGTGAAGCTTAAATGAAATTCTTTGCAAGGAACTGGCATTTAGCCTGGGTCATTTATTCATATCTAAAAGCAAAAATCAATTATAGCAATCAAATGTGCAAATTTTTTTATTTGGATTTTTTTTCATACATATTTTGTGCAATAGAGAACACTGGTTGCACAGTGCTTAAAGCACTCAGATGTTAACTGAAATATCTGTGGCTCAAAGCCACCAGCTGGTCCACAGGAGAAAGAAGTATCTGTCTGCTTTCATAAAGATTGCGGCCTTGGAAATACTATGGAATACTTCTACCCTGTGTAGAAGGGTGGCTATGAGATGGAATCTACTCAATGGCATTAGGTGTTTTGTGCTATCATCTATTTTTAATACCAGAGTACTAAAGATTTGAAGGGCTACGGCTGCCCTCCTTTATCTGATAGCTTATATCTTTAATTACAGTCCAAGACATAGGAAGGCATTCCTTTTTCTGGTTCACTTTTGAAAGCTATAATCACCCCTGGCAATATTTAGAGGCAAACTAGGAGCCAGGAGACTCATTAGGTTGAGACACCTACACTGCACAAAATACAATGCACATCCCCTTATCTGTCTGTTTTTCCTGTCCTGTTGCCTATTTGGATGAAAGCCTGGGAAAATAAATAATTTATATGCCATTATTTAAAGTTCTTGGGAGCATACTCTTCATTTTCCCTTCACATTAAACTCACTTGGGTGGCACACTCTCGTTAATTTCAACCCACAATGATTGATGACTGACAGTTCTGCTTAGGAGGAGCTCCTTTCATTCTCCCCCCACAGAAAAATCAAGCGTGGAAGTGGGCAAAACGAGTACACGTGCCACTGCTCCTTACATAACACTACATTAAATGCCACCGAAGAACAGGCATCTAAGGGGCATTACTTAGAGCCTTCCTTCTTTTGTTAGCATCTGTGCTCACTGGCATGGAAACAGCAGCTTCCACCGAAAATAAGGCACAATCTTTATTTCACACTATAGTGCTATTTTTATCTACCACCTCCCCTGTGGACATTTATTATAAGATATATTATTTACAACAGTGGCTTTGAATGTATACTTCATTTCTTTTCACTGTATTCTTCATTTTTTCTTTTGTCAATCGTATACCACTCCTTCACCTGATATATTGATGCTTCATATCATATTCTACCATTGATTATTGGTGAAAATACAAATAAAACCGAGAGAGAAAGGACAGACAGAACAAAGAGAGAGAGACAATAGGAGAGAGGGGAAAAGAGAAGAGAGAAAAGGGAAAGAAAGAACAAAGTGAGGAATGGGAGAGATGAGAGTAAAATGAGGTGAGAAAGAGGAATTTCTATTTTTAAAAATATCAGAGCTGAAATGTCTTTTACTTACTTGCCTTGCCTTGTCTTATTTTCTTCCTCTTTGGTCTAAAAACTGTGCTTTCTTCTTTTAAGCTAAATAAAAACTTTCTGAGAAGAGCAATTGAAGCTGAAGGAAGCTCACTCTTCAGTTGCTGTACTAGGAAGTAGAAATGAAGTTGCTCGGCTCTCAACTTTATTTACTCTAAAAGGTGGGCAATTTTCTCTTAAAATAAATCATGCTTGGAGTTGCATGGCTCAGTCAGCAAGGAGGCAAAATACCCAGAACAGAGAGATAGGGAAAAGTGAGACTCTGAACATGTGTTGGGATTTAGAGAGCTGGCGAGGGAACAAATTTCAAATTTGCTTAGTTATAGAAATATATTAAAATATTTAGATGCAAAAATGGATACACTGTTTAACAGCAGAGATCATTCTGGCTCATATTTTGGCACTTGTAAACAAAGCCAATTGGTATAAAACAATAAAGTAGAAGCATTTACGTTTTGGCCACCACTGGGGTCAGAAGGTGAAGGGGTGGAGCTGGGAGTGGGAGGTTGTTCACTGGTGTAATTCACACCCTCCATACTGTATACCTGAGTTCAATTCTCAGTCGGTGTCCTCTCATACAGCTACCACCTGTCTGCCAGTTGAGGCTTGTATGTTGCTATGGAAATAAGAAAGTTCTAGTACAGCTTTCAGATTTAGACAAACTAGAAAGAAAGACTTGGTGATCTATTTCTGAAAAAATCAGCCAATGAAAACCATATGGATTACAAAGGTCCGATACTGTTGTACATGGTGCTTACCATGATTCGGAGCCACCGTGAGTCATGAGCAGCAATGACAGTACTAGAGGTGGAAAGGTGAGTGCATCTCTGCTGCTGATACGTCCCCATTGGATCAGAACTCTCATCCACCCTTTTTTTCTCATAGGCTGGTGCTTCATTAAGGATCTCTGATAACTTAGTGGTTATGAGTCAGGCTGCTAACTGCAAAGTTAGCAGTTTGATACTAGCCGTTGATGTGCAGGAGAAAGATGAGGCTTTTTGCTTCCGTTGAGATTTACAGACTCAGAAACCCTATGCAAGGTCGCTATGAGTTGGAACGGACTCTGTGGCAAATCACCACAGCACTAACACACAGTGCTTCTTTGACTCCCAAGCTCCTTTGATCCAGTCTACTACCAGACTGGGTGCAGAAGCAGTCTTTTCAACCACTCACAGCTATGGAGGACAAGCAGCTAAAGGAACTCATTTGGCTCACCTCATTCTACTCTTTGTCTGGTTGCAAGATTAAGGCAGTAAAAGGGCCCTTCAGGCCCCTCTTTTCCCTGACTTTCAAATTCCTACACCCAGCCCTGGAGGTGATGGTTCTTGTTCAACATACTTCTAGTATCCAGGCTAGCCTGAGTTCTCTTCTCCAGACCTTGTTGTTGTTGCAAAGTGCCATCAAGTTGATTCCAACTCATAGTGACCATGTGTAGGGCTTCCAAGGAGTGGCTGGTGGGTTTGAACTGCATAGTTTGTAGTTCAAACTGACCTTGCAGTCCAGTGCATTATCCTGCAGCGGGACATCAGGATTCCTAACTCCTATTGTTGTTGCTGTTAAGCGCCAACAAGTTGGTTCCAACCTATAGTGACCCTGTACAAGGTTTCTGAGGAGTAGCTGGTGAGCCTGAACTGCCAACAATTCAGTTCAAGCCAGTTTTGCAATCCAGAGCATTAACACACAGTGCCACACCAGGTTAGCTTATCCCAATTTTTCTTATCCCCTTTACTCAAAACAATTTCTCCTAGTGCCTCTATTCAATGCAAGCACATTCTTTGTTTTCTCTGTGACATCATTGCAGGGATAGGAGTCTTAATACCAGTCAAGTGTCCATATCCTGTAGTTTACATTGCCACATACCCTTACCATTCTCCTGCACACACACACACACACACACACACACACACAATTTAAATATTGCTTCAAATGTTAGTGAGAATCAGTCTCTTGCTCTGGAAATCTACTTTCTGATAGGTAGCATTTCACATCTCTAACTCTGTAAGCCTCAGTTTCCTCATCCATGAAATGAGTTCAATCTTGAATACACCGTACAGTTGTTGTGAAGATTGAACTATCAGTGTCTAGCATATAGAAAGTCCTCAGTACAGATTAACTTTTATTACAGCTCTTAGACTCAGGCTGCAAAGAGCTAAAGTTTTAAAATGATAGAGATCCATGTATGAATCTTTTCATTGCCCTTTACTGCCTAGGTGGCTTTGAGTAGGTTTTAAAAATTCACTGAGCCTGTTTCCCTTATGGTAAATTGAGAAAGTCTTATCTGCGTCATCATACTAGTAAGTGTACTAACTAAAATAAGGCATTTGTGGTACTTAGCAAAAAGCCAACTCATGGACTTTTTGTAGCAAAAGGCAGGGAGTGATTGTCTTTGCAGTCCGGGAGCAGAGGTCCCTGGAACCATCAAGGGAGGAGAGCAGAGTATGGCACCCTACCCAAAGAAACAGTGACACCAGAGATGGAGGCAGAGACAATGCTGTGGAGAGATGGAGCAGCTGGGGACTCTAGACCCAGAGAGGGAGAGGGACTGTGTGCTGACGATAGAGGAGCAGGCTTGCAGGGTGTAGCCTTTGGTTGGTTGATGATGCATGGAGGGGATTGTAACCATAGCAATGAAACGATATACGATAGGATGAATGTAAAGCTAATGTTCTCCCATGTAAACTATCACATAATTCACAATTAAAAAAACAAAAAACAAAAAAAACCCACCTCAGAGTAATAATAACTCTCTCCCCTTCCCTATTAGCACTTTGATTTTTAAAAATGTTTGATGAATTATTACACTTTTTATGCATAAAACACTTATGCATTCCTTCCTCTTACTGTTCTCTTAAAACTTCTTCCTTTCCTCTCTCATCCTTTGAGAAACCTATTTCCTCAATGCCTCAAAGCTTCAGAAATCACTAGAAGAGGGATCTAACTTTCAACCGCTTTCCCCTAGTAAAGCTGATGACTGTTTTTAAAAGGCTGTTTCTTAAAGCCAAGAGGTATGCCCACACCCTGAGAGTGGGATTGCAAGTCATGAAAAAGACATATTCCTTCATGATGTGGGAATGGGGGTGTGGTGATGAAGAGGGGTATCTTCTGAATACCCGTTTCCCAAGATGTCTTAATTCTGACGGTGGTTTTCTAACAGTAGTGGTAAGGATCTCTGGGTGGGTGCCATATCCAGTTTCTAGACTCCTGGTCCCAGTTTCACATTTGGATGGTTTTCTAATCCACAGTCCTGGATGTGGTCCCAAATCCTTTGCTATGCCTGTAGTTTCGCTACTACAAAAAATGGAAATTATTCTTGTCAAATCGGCCCCTTCCAGATTGGCTAACTTGAAGATCAGAGCTTTCTGCACAAGAAAAGACTTCCTGGCTCCATGTGTCAGTTCCTTTTCATGTAGCTAGATCTTTCAATTTGTAGCAGAATCCCTGCAGCACTATAGAGAAAAGATGGTATGTCTGAAATGCTGAACTGCAGTCACCCCTGTCTACCATTATCTTTCCACAGGCATTGCTATAAAAAGCTGCAAAACCAAGGGGTCTGAGATCTGACACCTGAAATGGCTGTAATCACTCAAAGGCACCCAGTTTCCTGTCTCTTGCTGATTGACCCCAGACTACTGTGCCTTTCAATACACAACCCTACAACTCTATTTAGGGCTCTTGACCAGCCATATGCACAGGTTCCAAACACTTCTCACTCCTTTCTTAGATGGTTTCCCCTGTGAGTTTGGTGTTAGACTCAGAAGACTGAGGTGCCTAGCTCAGCTCAGCCAATTATTGTGTGATATTATGCACTTTGTCAGAGCTATCTGTTGTTTAATACTCTCTCCTATAAAATAATAACAGTAGGGAGGGTTAATATAATTAAGTTTTTATTGTGTATCAGATATTATTTTGTTTTCCATATGTATATGTTGGTGCACTATTTCCTGTGAACGTTAAAAATTATTGTTAAAATGAGGAGTTCATTTGCAAATGAGGAAATTGAATCATGCTCTCTCAGCTGATATGTGAAAAAACTGGGGGTTGAACTCGTGCAGTGTTGCTGTAAGGTTTCCTGGTAGTGCAATAGTCAAGCACTCAAGTACTAACTGAAAGGTTGGCTGTTCTAATGCACTAGCTTCTCTGAGAGATAAAACATCTGGCAATCTGCACCCATAACTATTACAGCCTAGAAACCCCTATGGGGCAGTTCGACTCTGTCCTATAGGGTTGTTATGAGTTGTTGTCTTGCTCTAGAACCAACATGCCTAATCGTAAGAGACTCTGCACTGAATATGTCGTTGTTGTTTTTAAGTGCCATAGAGTTGGTATTGATTCATAGCGACCCTGTACAGGGTTTCTAAGGAGCAACTGGTGAATTTGAACTGCCAACCTGTGGTTCAAACCAACCTTGTGGTTCAAACTGACCTTGTAGTCTAGTGCATTATCCCACAGCACCACACCAAGACTCCTATTTTGTATTTTTAAAGGATGTTTTAATTTAGATTCACAGCCTGTACACCTACAATTGACGTTTCTCTCTTTAGAAAAAAGGCAAATATGAGTATTTAAGCCTACTGCTAGTGGGACAAAAGAATGGGCATTTACTCATTTTTGCACCAAACCCTACTCCCAAGGTAGGTTTGAAATTCAAATTGGTGTACTAAAAGAGAAAAACAATAACAACAACAACAACAAACATGCCTCTGGGATTCTGGTGTGATTCTTTACAATTTTGTAAATAATAGATGATCTGTAGACCAACGTGTCAGCTTACAACAAAAATGTACACTATATATATACTATATAGTTGTTAAGTGTCATTGAGTCAGATCAGACCCATACCGACCCTGTATAGGGTTTCTCAGGAGCAGCTGGTGAGCTTGAACCGCCGACCTTGCAGTTCAAACGGCTTTGCAGTTTGGCACATATAACCCACAGCACCACACCAGGAGTATATATATGTATGTATGTATGTGCTTGCATGTGTGTGATGTGTGTGTGTGCGATGTGTGTGTGCGCATATGTGTGCGTGTGGTGTGTGTGTGTGTGTGTGTATATATATGAATGGTGGTGGTGTGCTGTGGAGTTGATTTTGACTCATAGCGACCCAGTTTCGAACTGCTGACTTTTTTTTTTTTTAAACTTTTTATTATGAATTGAGTGAAGGTTTACAGAGCAGATCATCAGTTTTACATCCAACAAATCATGCATTTTGTTTATTTCATTGATTGCAATCCCTCTATGCATCATCAGTGATCCCACTTCCAGTGATTCTTTTATTCAATTTCTTTTTTTTTTTAATGTTTTAATGTGAATTATGTGATAGTTTACATGGGAGAACATTAGCTTTACATTCATCCTATCGTACATCATTTCATTGCCATGGTTACAATCCCCTCCATGCATCATCAACCAACCAAAGGTTATACCCTGCAAGCCTGCCCCTTGGTCGTCAGCACACAGGCCCTCTCCCTCTCTGGGTCTAGAGTCCCCAGCTGCTCCATCTCTCCATGTCATTAGCTCTGCGGCCATCTCTGGCATCACTGTTTCTCTGGGTAGGATCCGGTACTCCGCTATTCTCCCTTGCTGGTCCCAGGGACCTCTGCTCCTGGGCTGCAAAGTCAATCACTCTCCTCATTTGCTACAAAATGTCTGCCTTTACCTTTGCAACCCTCACAGTCAGTCCTGATAATAATTATTCACTACTGGGCCACAAGAGTCCTATCCCTATCTCCTTTCATCAGCCCCACCCAGACAGATTGGATACTTCTCAGTGGAGATTATACTTCTTCCACACCCTCTGGATCTAGGCTCCTTCTTGAATGCTTGTAAGCCAGTCACTTCTTTCCTTTGTAGCACCCTCACTTTGGGTAGTGAATGTCCAAGTTACCCATCCCTGTTTACTCTGTGTATGGAGGGGATGGGAATGATCCTCACTGTAAAGATTTGTTCCCTTTTTTGAACTACTACATCCATTGGTGTAGGTCAAGTTCATCAAATTGTATCAGATTACTCTTTTGTTCTTCTTCTAGTTGAGTTCTGATCATCCAGTCATTGAAGCCAGGTCAAGTAGGTATTATCTGCAAGTGTGTGTTCTTGTGCATATGGCCTCTCTTCTTATCTGCTGGACGCTTCACTCTCCACTCTAGTTCTCTGTGGCTATGTCACTGACTCTGGGCCCAAGAGTCTCCAGGTCTTCTACTCTGCTGGCCAACCTGGTCTTTACCCAGGTTCACAGGAGTCTGTTGAGCATTGTAGGGCTTAGCTTGCAGCTTCATTGCTGTTTTTCCCTCACTTCCCCTTATCGGGGACAAACGTGGTCATGAATCAGAGTGCATGTCTGCTCATGTATTCCCATTGAGTCTTTGTCTTGGAAGAGGGTTTGCCCTGAGGGACCCGACCATTTGCCTTGCTGTCTTCTGGGCTAGCAACTTGCTTGTTCTTGTAGTAGTCGGTCAGACTGTATTTTCCTGTTGGTCTTTCTTTCAAGAATTATATATTTTTTTCTTCTAGCTGCTCCAGGCTGGTCTATGTGTCCTATCAGGTGGAAATTTCCCACTTCAGAAGATTCTGAATGCAGTTCATGATTCCACCTATGGTCTTATGTAATGCAGAGGCTCCGCAGGAAGCCTCCTTC
>NW_006408744.1:4119642-4131222 GCF_000296735.1 Chrysochloris asiatica | reverse complement strand
TATATATATACACACACTCATTTTTAGGTAGAAAAAACATTTTCTGTATAATTTATGTTACATTTCTCTAATCAACATTTGAAATCTATGGAATCAGTACACATCTTATAGTCATTTGACTATTTGATTTGGGCTGCTAGACAACTGGAGCAGAGAGGAAGACAACCCAGTTCCTTTTCTGTATTCCAAAGTTCTTAAAATGCAATGAACAATGTATCTGAACCATTTTTAGTAGAAACATCATCCTTGATATTTATGAAATCATCATAGAGACCAGTTCTAAAAGGCCTCTTTTCAGGTTGCCCTTTCAAACACAAATGGTCATCACATTAAAAAGTCAATCATGCAGTTCTGCTCTTCATGTTGTTGTTGTTAAATGCCATCAAGTCAGTTACGACTCATAGTGACCATCTGAGGAACAGCTGGTGGGTTTGAACTACTGACATTGTGATTCACAGTCCAGTGCTGATCCATAGCGCCATACCAGTACTCCCCTGTCCTGCATAAGCAGCATTATATTTTTCTAGCAAGCATATGGATGGCTGTAATGAATCACTTTAGCTCCTCCTCAGATTCGGTATCTGATTGCACCTCTGTTTTCAAAGATTAAGTAAGATGTGTGCCATTTGGGAAGCCATTATCTGAATAGCTGCTGAACGTATCAACCCACAGAAGCCCATACAAGCCCTTAGCCCATATTGGTTAATGATTAGAGTGGTCTCCTGTGCATAAGGCATTTCCTAGTGGTAAGTGAGGTGTTTGGTGGGAAATACTTACTTGTATGAGCCATTAGAATTCAATTTAGTGTCTTCCTGCTTCTGGAGTACACTGTAACTAGCACATCTGGCCAGATCTGCTCAAGCACTAAATGGTGCCCCATGGAACCAGTGTACCTCCCTGAACACAGAACAGACTACCAAATAACAAGTCAGTCACTGCAGAGATCAGAACATGAAGGTTTCTTTATTCTTTTTAATTCTTAGAAGTATTTTCTACTTAATGCTTTGTGGTTCATAGACTCTGTGCTCTCTAGCCGGAAAGCTGCTCCTCCACCTGGCAATGCCCAGGCACATAGGAACAATATTTTAAAACCACCCTTATGTGTTTTGTAAGGAATAAGTGCCTAGTTTGTTTTGATGATGTTCTCCTCCCTTTTTCAAAGTGTACAGTCCTCTTTACTCAAGTTTATGTCTATTTTGTTTTTGTTTGAAATTTGATTCAAAATGATACATTTAGTAAGAACTTTTGATTTTAAAAAATAGTGGGGAAACACTTGTACCAGAAGAATAATAACATACAAATAATCTTAAATTGTGGAGTCCTGGTGTGGCGCTATGGGTTAATGTGCTGGACTGCAAAGTTGTTTGAGCCACAATATCGGTGGTTCAAGCTCACCAGTCACTCTTCAAAACCTTATACAGGGTTGTGATGGGTCGGAACCGACTCAGCAGCACATAACATAATAACAACAATTTTAAGTTGTGCTAATTGATGTTTAAGTTACCTAAGAACTCAGATTTTTCTCCTCAGAGAAGTTCAATGCCAGTCAGTATTCAATTCAATAATCGGGAAGGCATTTTCCTGACCTTGGAATGGTTACAACACAGTAACCTAACAGAAACCTGGAGTGAAGAAAATGGGAGAGAGAAAACCATCAAAACAAGTTATTCACTCATTCCTTATAGAACAGGTGAGGGCACTCTGGTGTGGCAGTGTAGTATAAGCACCGGACTGCTAATCGCAAGGTCAGTGGTGCAAACTCCCCAGCTACTCTACATAAACCATATACATGGTCTCTATGGCTCTGAACAGACTCGATGGCACTTAAAAACAACAACAACAACCAGAAATGGTGTCCTGGTGTGGCACTGAGGGTTAATGTGCTGGACTGTAAGCTCAGTCTGAACCACAAAGTCAGCAGTTGAAGATCACCAGCCACTCCTCAGAAACCTTATACAGGGTTACTATGAGTCAGAATCGACTCAATGGTGCTTAACAATAACAACAACTGCAGCTACCCAACTGGAAAGAAATGAAGGGATTGTATAGGAGAGCTACAGTCAAGAAGAAGGATTATTAGGTGGCCTTGAAACAATATAAGGAGTCTTGAAAGGAAGATACCAGTTTCAGTTCTTGGGTAGTGGTGGTACCATTTATGGAAATCGGGAAGTCAGGAAGAACAGGCTAAGGATATTTGGAGGTAATAGCTTCATCTTGGTGCTATGAACCATTAAAGTGGAGGTGAACGTTCAAGACGACGTATATGTCTACAGTACATGGGAAAGACAAAAGTTTAAAACTTTAGAGTATTTTTGACACATTTGCTTAGTGGCTTTCCTAATTTACCTTTTTCATGTTTCAATTCAGTGTTTAAAGTATCAAATTTAATTCTCTGTCTTAATCATATCATTTCAGTAACTTTAATTCTTATATTTCCTTAAAGGTTTCTTCCAGTATTTTCAAGGGTTAATTTTTTTGTCATTGATTTCTCATGTATTTTTAAAATATAACAACTGCTCATTTATGATTGAATTGTATATGAAATAAAGGAAAAACATTCAGCATTCAGATTCTTAAGTTTCAGCTATGGTTCCTTTAAAATAAATCTGACTCCCTTTCAGATTCAAATAGCAAAAACAAAACATTATTCACCCTACAGTAGAAGGTTTCATATTATTTAGAAGTATGTGTCACTTGATGGTTTTTCGTGAATAGTGCAATGACTTTTTATTAAGAAAGACTCTTCAATTCCCGTTTTAACATATTCTTTCAAATATCTTAGATGATCACAAAAATATCCTTCTAGACATCTATGGAAAAGTTTATTGTAAAATATTTCAGCTTCTGCTTATTTTTCTTATAATAAAAAGAGAATAAGTGAATCTATATCAGTAGTTGCTATGGTAACTAACACATTTATATATTGAGAAAGAACATGAAATTTTCTAAATGCATTTCTATCCTTTTGATATATGTCTCTGTATATACATGACCATAAACTTAGGCTGAGTTTAAGTCCAGGAGACTCTAGAACATTCTCTTACATAGCAAATCTGTACCCTTAACCCCATAAAGGACAGATGTACTCCAGCTCTGGTCATGGCATTTCAGTCAGGGTACCTGGACACTGTACAGTACAAGAAGGGAATTGTTGTTGTTAAGTGTCATCAAGTTGGCTCTGACCCACAGCAACCTTCTAGAGGGTTTCCAATCAGCGACTGGTGAGCTCGAACCACCAACCTTGCAGTTCAAACGAACTGTGCAGTCTAGCGCATTAATGCACAGTGCCACACCGTTAATTTAAAGAAAGGTTAGAAAGCATTCCTAACATGATATCTATGTCTTAACTCTTTATTAAATTCTATAAATATCTCAGTGCTTGGTGGATTTCAAATCTGAAACTCACTGATAAACCACCTTTCTGCCTGACATATCATTTGTTTCCATAGCAAGGAAGTTGCATATATACTCACTCATTACCAGTATTTATGAAACCTTTCTAAATTCAGAATCTGTGCTAAAATAATAGTCAAGGGCAATGGTGAACAACCACTGGATCGTTATGCAAAGTATGGGCAAGGATACATGCCATGATGCAAATATAGACAAGTTATCACAAAAATACAGGAAAGGATTATCTAACGTAGCCTGAAACCATTAAGGAAGATTTGGGGGAAGGGAGTAAAGAATGAAGAGAAGAGGACAGAGAAGTGATGGTTGAATCAAGTCTTTAAAAATGAGTCTTATGCTATAGTCTAAAAAATAGAAAACTTATATACACAAGCATGTAACATTTAACAAAGACTATCTGTTATATGTATATGTACAATGCAGCTTTTATGTATGTGAAGGGAATGAAATCAATGGAGCGTCATGATTGTATAATGAAAATTTAGTTCCATTTAACAATATTCTCTGTCAGATGTCGAAAAGATATAAGCATGACACTTAAACCCCAAAAAGAATTAACCTTCCTTTACATTAAGAGTTTTAAAAATCTATCTATGCTTAGGTAAAATTTTACTAAAAACTTAATTTTTGATTAATATAAATGTTCAGATAATTTAGAATATACAAACATTCCTTAAAGATAATCAACTGTGAAATGGATAAGCCTAATTTTAAAAAGAACATTTTTTAAACTGTTTACCTGGTAGCCTAGCGTTGTGAGTGCCCCAGGCACCCCACAGGAGAAAGCTGAGGATGTCTGCTCCCATTCGGATTTATAGCCTCAGAAATCCTATCCATGAATCCAAGGCACATTACCACTACTCCCACCACCACCTGAATCTCAGTGTGAGGAAATGAATTGTTATTTCTTTCTATTTATCTGTCTAACCATCTCTCTTCTATTTATTAATCTATTTTTGTAGTTTAAGACTCAACAGAGTGAACTGAGAAATAAAATCAAAAGCAGAAACCATGCAAGTGGAAATCAAAAGACCTCAGAACTACTAACTCTTTCTCATATACTTATTCACTTGCAGTACGACCTTGTACAACATCTTAACAAAACAAACCAGGTACCAAGCAAGATACAGAGGAGGAATCAGGAGTGGGTAAGATTGGGTGTCTGACCTTGAGACATTCAGTGTGTCTACTATAAAGACAAAAAGGATTCATTGCTGCAAAAAATGTGGAACACAAAGAAAGGGAACTCAAACATAGGCTTTTGTTGACTCCATTTCTTGACACCAAGTAAGGGCACATGAGCAACAAATAATTTAACTAAAAGCCACTAATACATTCTTGCATTATATATGTGGACCCCAAACAAAACAAAAGTAAAATAAGTAGTATAATCTGGAAGCTACCCTTACATATTAACATCTACTACTTATTTCCAATATTTTAAAAAAGTATTACCAGAATATATAGACACATCAATGAAACAAATTGGAAATACCAAATGTTCCTAAGATAGTGTTTTTATTATAAGCTAAAACTTATTCCAAATCAATAGGAGTGTGTCATGATAGGATAAGCACTGGATTGTTAACCACAAGGTAAGCAGTTCAAATCCACCAGCCGCTCCTCAGAAACCCTATACTGGGGAACACTGAGTCAGAAACAACTCAACAGTACTTAACAATAACAACAACAGAATTTATTTCAGATCAATATAAGGAAATAGAATAGTGTTCAGATAAATGTGTTAACCAACTAGCTAATCATTTAGATTAATTAAACATTTAAATGGAAAACATGAAAACAACCAGTAAAGTACAGATGAAAATATAATGTGACAGGCATTCTCACATGACACCTAAGCCAGAAAGCTGAAGAAGAAAAGAATTTACAAAGGAAACTCTCGAGTCCATGAAAATTTAAAAATTCTTAGATAGCATTAGAAAACATCAGTCACATTGAAAAGGACTCCAAAACTAGGTAAATAATTGAAAAAATATATTTTTAAAATTTGAAGATCATTATCTTCAAGGTATATTTTTATTTTTAACATAGCAATTAAAAATCTCTAATACAGTAGCTTGGTTTACTTAAGAATAAACTGATTATTTAATACATTGCTCCTGAAAGTGAAAATTGGTGAATATGAAGAGAGTCTAAGATGTGCAAACCCTTTGATGTGGATGTGGCAGTTTCAGCTCTTAGAAGATATTCAAATTAAGTAAGCATTGATGTGTACAAAGATGTACTCACTAGAAATGTCAACAAAATGCTATTAATAAAAGTGAAAAAAATGCCAGTAACCAGATTTTCCAAAAACAGATAAATGATTACAAAAATCACAGTATATTCCATGTATTTTCTCTTCAATTATTCTTATGGAATGATCATTTTATTACTTAACTATTGAGTATCAATAAAAATTTGTATAATGGGAATAATTTTATCAGAAGAATTTAGTGAACAAACCAGTGTAAAGAGCAAAAATTTGCCTCCAAATTTAAAGCTGGAAAGTCACTGGAATATAGAAAATAATTTTAACTACATGACTCTTGGATTTTTAGTATGTACATTAAGAATTGTGTACAAATTATTCATGCTGTTTCTGTACTGACCCTTAAACAATAAAATACAACTTATTTTTAAAATAATTATATAATTAGACTATATTTTGAATTTCTTGAAATAGCTGCTACTCTGAGATAAAGGAACCCTGGTAACATAGTAGAGTATAAGCAAGCCTGCTAACTGAAAGGTCAACAATTTGAATCTACCAACCATTCCACAAAACAAAAATGAGGCTTTCTGCCTCCGTAAAGATTTACAGTTTCAGAAATCCTATATAGTGTCACTGTGAGTCGGAACCAACTCCACAGCACACAACCACCACCACCACTCTGAGATAAGCTCTGTTGATATTATCTGTATTATATCATTTTTTAAAACGTACCGTATACCTAGATTTGAATGCTAAAATGGACAGTGATGCAGTGAAAATGAAAAGAGATGTTGAACAGGTTACATTGGAGTTTCTAGATTAAGAAAGATTTGAAAATATAGGAGGGTGCTTCAAAAAGTTTGTTGGAAAATGGAATTAAAAGATAATACGTTTTTTCCACAAACGTTTTGAAGCCCCTCTCATACTTCTGAAAATTAGCCAATGAATGTTCTGGGGGTCCCGACTCATAGCAACCCTGTACAGGGTTTCCGAGGCTGTAAATCTTTACGGGAGCAGAAAGCGTCATCTTTCTCCTGCAAAACAGCTGGTAATTTCGAACTGCTGAGGTGAGATTCGCAGCCCGTATCGTAAGCACAACGCTACCAGAATCCTATAGATTGATTACATTATTCTGATCCACATGCTGCCATGGGGTTAGTACATTTCATTCTAATGAATGACATTGGATTGCTATGAGTCAGTACTCAAAATAACAGGTAACAACAAAGAGCTAGAATACACTTGCATATATTGTAAGAAAATATGTTATGAATATATCAAGTATAGACTATGTGAACCAAGGAGAATAATACATAGATTTTTAATCTAAGGTTTCTGCCTTTGAAAAAGTCAGGAGACAGTAAAACAAATCAGCACATCAAAGATGGAGTCTCAGGCAGAAAGGAGAGAGACTTTCTGAGGAACCGGAAATGAATTTCACAGCAAACTTCTAAATCTGGGTTAGTGAACTTTAGTCCACAAACTAGAGTGGGATTTTACATTTTTAAATGGCTGGAAGGAATAAAAAATATACACGTATCTTGGCATGAATATTTTATGAAGTTCAAATTTCAATGTCAGTAAAGTTTTATTAGAGCATGGCTATGCTCATTTGTTTATGTTTTGCTGACTGCTTTTTTACATCAACAACATTAAAAAAAAAAAAAAAAAAAAACACCAGAAAAACAGAGTAGTTGCAACAGAGACCTTAGGTCCACAGAGCTTAAGGAGAAAGACTGTAGACCCTCTTCTCTACTGAATAAAGGAGACATTACGGAACAGGCAAATCTATAGGAAAGAAATCAAGTGTAGATTCCCTGCTTAAAATCAAGATTAAAATAATTCTGAGAATTTAAGCAATTATTATTTGTAGTCTTAGAAGATATAGTAGTTTAGAAACTTTGCTCAAGCTCAGTCCTGTCATCCACTAGCTGTCTGACAGGAGGCAAGCTACTTTATTTCTTATAACTTTTTCATTTGTAAAATGGAAAATAATTGTACTTAGCCTAGGAAGATATAGCACATAGTTTTTAAACAATTACTGACATAAAATAAATTCTAAATAGGTAGACTCTATTATTTATTGTTGGACTCTTGGTGTAGTGCTATAGGATCGGCACTAGATTTCAAACTTAAAGGTTGGCAGTTCAAACCTACCAGCTGCTCTTCAGAAATCCTATACAGGGTCGCTGTGAGTCAGAACTGACTTGACGGCTCTTAGTAACAACATTATTATCATTATTGGAGTTCTGGTGTGGCACTGTAGGAAAAGCCCTACTAACTACCAGATCAGCTGTTCAAACCCACCAGATACTTCTCGGAAAGCCTGTACTGGGTTTCTATGAGTTGGAACCAACTCCATGGCATTTAACAATAACAATATTATTACTATTAAGGAAGGTAAAGCATGTAAAATTCTTAGCATAGTTACTAACATAAAATAAGTAAAAAATAAATACAGCTCTTGTGATTAAAAGTCAAAAACTACAGTCTTCAGTATGAATTGCACCTCAATATAGAGAAAAACAAAAATCTTCACTATTGGACCATCATGGTAAATGGAGAAAAGATTGAAGTTGTCAAGTATCATTTTATTTTGATTCACAATCAGTGACAATGGATGCATCAGATGAGAAATTAAATAATGCATTGCACTGGGTAAATCTGCTGCAAAAGGCCTCCTTCAAGTATCACTTTGTGGACTAAGGTGTGCCTGACCCAAGCCATGGTATTTTCACCGCATATGCATGCAGACGCTGACAATGAATAAGGAAGATTGTAGAAAACTGATGCATTTGTATTATGGTGCTGTCAAAAATATTGAACAGATCATACAAGAAGAACCTGGTGCAGGTGCTGTGGGTTAATGCGCCAGACTGCAAGCTGTTTGAACTACAAGGTCAGTGGTTCAAGCTCACCAGCTGCTCCTCGGAAACCCTATGCAGGGTCGCTATGGGTTGGAACCAACTCGATGGCACTTCACAACAATGACAAGAACCAAGGAATCTGTCATGGAAGAAGTACTGCCAAAGTACTCCTTCAAAGCGAGAATGACCAGACTTAGTCTTACAGACTTTGAACATGTTATCAAGAGAAACCAGTCCCTGAAAAAGGACACCATGCTTGGTAAAGTGAAGCATCACTGAAAAAGAGGAAGACCCTCAACAAGATGGATTGACACAGTGGAACTAACAGTGGCTCAAACCCTGAGCTTGTATATGAGCAATTGATTGTTACACAGTTGGCCCATGGCCTTTTTTTTAGCTGATGATAGTGAGCTTCTCGATCCTCACTTCTCACAGATGTTGTCAATTTGATTCCTGTGTGTTTCATCTGGTGAGATACATGTGTATTTGTTGTTGTTCTTGTTAAATTGGTTCTGACACATGACCTTGTATAGGGTTTCTGAGGGGTGGCTGGTGGGTTTGAACTGCAGAGTTTGTAGTTAGCAGTCCAGAACTTATCCAGGATTCCACCCATGTGTATAATCAATGTTTATGTTATTAAAAAAAGGTAATTGGCATGAAGAAGTAATTTTTCTTTCAAAATTATATCTTACTATTTTCAGCATTGTTCATATCACCAAGGTCATATTTTCTAACCACCAATCATTCCTGTTTTCAATTTTCTAATTCCAATCACCATTACTTATCAATGCTAACTTGATTGCATGTTTGATCAGTTTCTGAGTTGGCAGAATTCTTCAATTTCATCCTCATTGGCTTTAGTGATTTTCTGATTCAAAATGACCAGTGCGTGTCCATTTCAGCTCAGTAATGCCTAGGATATCAATCTTTTTGCATTCCATTTTCATTTTTGATGACTTTCAGCTTTTCTAGATTCATAGTTAGCTCATTCCATGTTCTAATTATTAAAGTGGTTTTTACCCTAGTTTCATCTCATTTTGATTTGTGCACCAAGATTTATTAACTACACAAAATAGTCACTAGCCTATGCATTTGACTGTGTGGATCATAACAAGGTATGGATAACATTGCGAGGAATGGATATGATAGAATAGTTAGATATGCTCATGAGGAACCTATACATAATCCAAGAAGCAGTCGTTAGAAAATAACAAGAGGTTTCTGAATGGTAAAAATCTTGGAAAGGTATGCCCCAGGGTTGAATCCTTTCAATATGCTTATTTAATTTGTATGCTGAATTGTAGTATATGAAAAAAAGCAAGAAATCAGAATTGGAGGAAGACTCATTAACAACCTGAACTATGCAGATGACACAATCTTGCTCACTGGAAGTGAGGAGCACTTAAAATACTTACTGATGAAAGTCAAAGACTACAGATTTTAGTATGGATTGCATCTTAATGTAAAGAAAACAAATTCCTCACAACTGGACCAATAAATTATATCATGATGAATAAAGAAGAGATTGAAGTTGTCAAATATTTCATTTTGCTTGGATTTACAATCAATACTCACGGAAGCTATTGCTGTTAGGGGCCATTAAGTTAGTTCCAATTCATAGTGACTCTGTGTACAACAGAATGAAACATTGCTTGCCTCACAATTGTTGTTAGGTTTGAGCTCATTGCCACTGCAACCGTGTCAATCAATCTTGTGGGACCTTCCTCTTCCCTGCTGACTCTAAACTTTACCAAGCATGATGTCTTTCACCAGGGACATATCCAAAGTATGAGACAAAGGCTAGTCATCCTGGCTTCTAATGAGCATTCTGACTGTATTTCTTCCAACACAGACCTGTTTGTTCTTTGGACAGTCCATGGTACATTTAAAAATCTTTTCCAGCACCATAATTAAAATGCATTAGTTCTTTTACAATCTTTCTTATTCACTGTACAGTTTTTACATGCATTTGAGATGATCTAAAATACTTGGGTCAGTTTCACCTTAGTCCAAAGTATAAGAGACAAAGCCATTTTGGCTTCTAAAGAACATTCTATTTCCAACACAGATTGGTTTGTTCTTTTGTCTGTCCACGATACCTTCAATATTCTTCCCTAGTACCATAACACAAATGCATCAGTTCTTCTATGGTCTTCCTTATTCATTGTCCAACTTACACAAGCATATGAAGCTATTGAAAATACCATAGTTTGGATGAGGTGCACTTTAATCCTCAAACTGACATTTTTGCTCTTAAACCCTTTAAAGTGCTCTTGTACATATGATTTTCTTAATGAGTTGCATCATTGGATTTCTTGACTGCTGCTCTGTGAGTGAAGATGGTGGATCCAAGAAGTCTTTGCAAACTTCAAAATTTTCTCAATTTAACATGTAATTTATTGGTCTACTGGTAAGTATTTTTTGTTTTCTTTATATTGAGGTGCAACCCATACCGAAGGCTGTGGTCTTTGAGCTTCATCAGTAAGAATTTTAAGTCCTCTTTTTTTCAGCAAGCAAGGTTGTATCATCTGCATGTATTACAAGTTCTTAATGAACCTTTCTCCAATCCTGATCCTACATTTTTTTCTTCATATAATACAATTTCTCAGATTATTTCCTTAGTTTACAGATTAAATAAGTATGGTGAAAGAATACAACTCTGGCACACACATTTCCTGATTTCAAATTATTCAATGTCCCCTTGTTCTCTTTGAAAGACTGCCTCTTGGTCTATATACAGGTTCCTTATAAGCACAGTTAAGTGTTCCAGAATACTCATTCTCTGTGGTTCTTCCATAATTTGTCATAATCTATACTGTTGAAAGTTTTGCAAAGTTAATAAAGCACAGGTCATAATCTTTCTGCTATTCTCTGATTTCAGCCAAGATCCTTCTGATGACAGCAATGATATCGCTCATTCTATGTCCTTGTGTGAATACGACTGGAACCTGTGACAGGTCCCTATCAATGTACTGTTGCAGCTGTTTTTTTTTAAATTACCTTGAGCAAAATTTTACTTGCATGTAATATAAATAACATTGTCTGCCCCTGGCCTTATTTTGGCTAATGATATGGAGCTTTTCCACC
>NW_006408744.1:4106929-4115892 GCF_000296735.1 Chrysochloris asiatica | reverse complement strand
CAAAAGAACCAATAGATCTGGAAGAAGTGCAGCCAGAGTGCTCCTTGGAGGCCAGGAAGGCCAAACTTTGTCTCTCATACTTTGGACATATTATCAGGAGGGACCAGTCACTGGAGAGGATATTATGTTTGGTAAGGGGCAGGGTCAGAGAAAAAGAGGAAGACCCCCAATGAGATGGATTGGCCAGGTGGCAGCATCGATGGACTCAAGCGTGGCAACAGTAATGAGGTTGGCCCAGGATCGGGCAGTGTTTCATTCTGCTCTGCATTAAGTTGCTATGATTCGTACTGACTCTATGGCACCTAACAACAAGAGCAATTGTTAAGAGAGATTTTTTAAAGGCATAAAAATAATACAAATCAATAATTTTTTTTTTTTTTTAAATACCTGGGTCCAGTAAGGGTCAGTCTGTGAAATCAGTATCTTCCTAAGCATTGGAATTGAGAAAAGTTATATTTTGATCAGAAAAAAAAAAAAATTAAGAGAGATACTTGGATAGTTTCAAAAAATATTTGACTCAGAATTTTCCTTATAAATAAATCTGTGTACTTATGAAATACAGTAGAAAACAAGGTTAATCTAGTTTGAACCATTAAGTTAGATAAATATCATTTGTGGACTCTATTCACATTAGATTAAAGATCTCCACTCTTTCATTATATTAAAAATCAGTTATAAACATCATAAAATATGAACACAGGCTAATGCATATGTTAGGAACATACAGGCCAAGACTTTGATTATTGACATGGAAACATATACTGATTGAGATATGTTTTACCCTTCCAACAGCACATAACATTATTCTAAAGAGTTTATGAATAGTTGAAAATGACCTAGTTGGTTTCTGCAGAACATGGTTTGTCCTACCTGCTAGTAACCTGAGGTGGTTATTGCAGAGGTTTGTGTTATAAATGATCAGTCTATTGTACTGCCATTAGGTTTGACAAGTCCAATTCCACCATGGGTTCTTTCCCGGACCTCAAGAGAGAACATGGCATTCAGGAGATTTTAGATGTTTAAAACAATGTTGGTACTGTTAAAGTTACGTTCTTTTCCAGTTGATAAGCTAACTGAATAAAAACACCCAATACCCAACTCAGGTTCCCAGAAAACTGAAATGAGATTTTCCTTTTTTTCCTATATAATGTTTTTTCCCCCCTTTTAATGTCAAAACTATCCTGTGCACTATTTATTTATAGACCAGACAGTACTGTTTCAGGCAGGTGGTTCTATTGAAAGCTCAACAAACTTGTAACAAACCCCCACTGGTTTGTAAACGACCCACAGTGCTGCCATGGCAGGCTGCAGGGGACTGAACCCATCCAGGGATTTTGGTCATTTACTACAGTCCTGGGAACCCCACAGTGTCTTTGGTTCAGAAACAGCTGGTACTCTCAGCATTTTTGTCTCTTGACAAAAAAGTCCAAATCAATGACCCTACAAACTAGTTAAAAGTACCAGGTGAGCTTCCAAACTCCAAAATACTATCTTATTTCCTATTCTTAATGTGCTTATTGATCTCTGAGAAGCTCTTAGAGGGTTTTTAAAAAGGTTTCCCTTTGAAAATGTAATTTGGAAAGTTGGAGCCGCCTCAGGTATCTCTAAGAAGCAAGCCTCTATTTCTTCTATAGTTGCTCCTTTCCTGTTTCTCCTTACCCCTAGTGGATGAAGACTGACAAGAATTCCTCTCTCAAGATTGCATTTCTGCATGGTCTTTTTCCATTTCCAATGCTCATCTATGATCTCATTATCTTTTACCACCAGTTAATGAACTTGTATTGAACGTTCCTACCTCCTGAACCGACTCCATGGCACATAACCACCACCACCACACCACCTCCTGATTAATCCCACCTCTGGAGTCCTGGTGTGGCTCTGTGGGTTAATGTGCTGGACTGCAAAGTCACTTTGCACCACAAGGTTGGTGGTTCAAGCTCACCAGCTGCCCCTTGGAAAGCCTATACCGGTTGCTATGGGTAAGAACCGACTCGACAACACTTAACAACAACATTATAGTAAGATTCCTTGGTGGCTCAAATGGTTTGCACTGAATTGCTAACATAAAGTATAGTGGAAAAAAAAAAAAGGCCTGCCACATTTAATTCAGTTAAGATACAGCCAAGAACATTTCATGGAGAAGTTCTACTCTGGAACACATAGGGTATATCACTTATAAAGTGAATTGCCTTTAGGTAATTGAGGAACTAGGTTTGCTAAACCACAGAGCTAGGGCATCTTTGGGCTGAGTGCCCTTTGTTCATTTATCAGCAGTTCTTAAAGAGTTTTGTAACATTGTTGTAACAACACAGAAGCCAAGGGGCTCGTGGTTGAGAGGCCAAGGATAAACAGTCTACCGGTGGGTATGGCTGGGGAGAGACTGTTCTCACTACAAGAACAGTGTTATCAGCATTTCTAATCCTGGAGTGTAACCTGTTAACTCCTCTAATAAGCCCCATGCATGGTGTCTGAGTTCTATGTGGTCATTGCAATGAATTATTGAACCCACGTGAGTTAGAGAGTACTTTGGGAAGGATGTTTGGTGTCAGATTTGTTAGGGAAAGTAGAAGATTTGAGACATGCATGACTTCAGTCCCATAGGAATTGGCTTTAAACTGATGCTGATGGTGATTCTTCTCCTTTCTCCTTGGAATATTTTCACACACCCCAACATAAATGAAACAAAAGTCCTCACAGGTAGGCCAATAAGAAATATCATGCTGGTTAGAGGAAAGAGTGAAGTTGTCAAGAATTTCGTTTCACATGGATCCATAAACAATGCCCACAGAAGCAGCAGTCAAGAAATGAAACAACATATTGCATTGGGCACATCTTCTTCAAAAGATTTCTTTCGACTATTAAACAAAGCAAAACTAAAGATATCATTTGAAGACTAAGATGTGCCTGACCCAAGCCATGGTATTTCATGTAAGGAGACCATAGTGGATTACGAGCTGGGCTGCTATCAACAACATCAGCAGTTTGAATCTACCAGCTGCTCTACAGGAGAAAGAAAAAGTTTTCTGTTTCTGTAAAAATATATAGCCTCAGAAACTCTATGCAGATTTCCTATCAGTTGGAACCTACTCTGTGCCACACAACCACCATATACATGAGAAAGCCGAACAATGAAGGAGTCACAATTAGCTAAAGAGCAGTGAGTGACAGAGAGAGAGAGAGAGAGAGAGAGAGAGAGTGAGTGAGTGAGTGTGTGAAAGCATGAGTGAGAGCAAGCAAGTGAGAGAATTATAGTTTGGCAAGAATATTGACCATACCATGGACTACCAGAAAAAACAAGCAAACCTGTCTTGCATGAATTATAACCAGTATGCTTCTTAGAAGTGAGGATGTTGAAACATAATATCACATGCTATAGATGCTATAGACATGATATTAAGAGGGACCCATTTCTGGAAAAGGATATCAGTTTTGGTAATGTGGAAGGGTCAACAAAAAAAAGGGGGGAAACCTTCAGTGAAATGGATTGACACAGTTGCTAAAATAGACTTAAGCATAGCAATTTTGAGGATGGTACAAGACCAGGCAGTGTTTCGTTCTGTTGTACATACGGCTGCTATGAGTTAGAATGGATTGGATGGCACCTAACAACAACATATATTTGCCTGCACTATGCATTTCATGTATGTGAGATCATATACTATTTATGTCTTTGTTTGGCTTGCTTCACTCAACAGTGTTTATCAAGGTTTATCCATGTTGTAGTATGCACTGGAACATCATTTTTCTTTATGACTGAGTAATATTTCATTGCATGTATAATCCACATTATGTTTATCCATTCATTTATTTATGGACATTTAGGGTATTTCTACCTTTCGACTGTAGCAAATAATACTGCAAAAGTTATTAGTATATACATATACCATCTGTTTGAGTTGTTGCTTTCAGGTCTCTTGGGTATATCTAGGAGTTCAGTTGCTCCATATTATGATAGTTCTGTGTTTAACTTTTTGAGGAACCACCAAATTATTTTCCACAGTGGTTGTACCAGTTTTGCATTTTCTCCAGTAATGAGTGAGTGTTGCAATTTCTCCACATTCTTGCCAACATTTATAGTTTTATTTTTATTTATTTTTAAATCTTGGCCAACCTAGTAGGGATTAAGTGGCATCTCATTATGGTTATGATTTTCATTTTCCTAATAATTAAGGATGTTGAGCGTCTTTTCATGTATTTCTTAGCCATTTATATATCGTCTTTAGTGAATTGTCCATTCAAGACTTTTGTTCATTTTTTTCCCTATGGCATTTTAAGTATCTAAAATCCCAACTATCAACTATCATCTGTTCAAGGTATGATTCAATCCAGAGCAGAAATCATTACTGTTCACCAAGGAAATGGGAGAATTTCCTTTTAAAAGCATACAAGGAAGATAGGCAGACAAATTGTTACAATATAGTTTGCATATGCTAAAATATGAACCTAGATATGCTACAGAAATTGTGCTTTGTGATATTTAGTACATTTTCCCACATGAAAATAAAAGCAAATTATGGCACCAAATGATACTGGAAAAGTACTTTAGGGGTCAAAGCACAGAAGAACTTACAGGTCACATTTAAAACTTCCTATTAATCCTAAGGATAATGGGGAGCCTCTGAAAGTACACAGCAGAAAATCAGCAACATCGGATTTCCATTTTAGGAGTAATACTCTGGTAACTGGGTTTGAGACAGAGGAGACAGCATAACCAACTACTGGGTTGTTGCAGTAATTCAGGAGAGAATATGTGAAGAACAGTGGATGTAGAAAGATGGCTCTGAAAGACATTTAGGATTATTAAAAACAATCCTAGGTTCTCAGCTCCAAAAGAATTCTAGATATGTAATAGAAAAAGGGATCTGGAAATTTTTTTCCTAGCTAGAAACACGGAACAAAACTAATTATCTTTTAATTTTTGCTTAATAATAAATTAGTGAACATTAGATAAGACAATAGCAGTTTACAAACAAATATATAGTGAAAACAAAAGGAATTGTTTCATTAGCTTAGCTAACAACATGAGGAATTTGGATAGAGTCTGAGATTTAAGATTTGATGAAACTTTTCAACTTTTGATCACCAGTCTTATTGAGAATATAGATATTTATAACCTCTCATTTTATAGTCTCATACTGTAGTCCTGGTGTGGCGTAATGCACTGGACATAATGCACTGGACAGCAAGTTCAGTTTAAGTCATAAGGTTGGTGGTTCAAGCTCACCAGCCACACCTCAGAAACCCTATACAAGGTCCTCTGGGTCACAACTGACTCAATGGCACTTTATAGCAACAAGTTTCATACTGTCTTGTCTAAATTAGAATGTCTTACATTTAGAACTTTGTAAATAGTGAGCAAAGCTGTATCTCAAGTTCACCTTATATTTTTAAAGAGGAAGAAATGAGTTGTACGTTTTCCAATAAAATTCTATTATATATACTTTTTTTTGTTTTCCAGGACATAAACACATCTGATGATTTGCAATCCTGTGTTCCATCCTACGTTTACATATATTTGTCCTGTTGCTGCTGATTCAAGGTAATAAGGATTAACAATTTCTAAAAAAAACAAACAAAACAAAACCATAATATCTGGAGTTTGTAGAACAAGGTCTCCTCCTCTAAGATCACAGTTGATATCCCTCATCTTACTCCTCTACCACTCACTCAGGTTTGCCCTTGCCCCAGGCAGTACTTCTGCTGGTCTAGGTTATTTGTCCACAGGAGTAACCTAGACTTTACATTCTAAGGAATCTGAGCATCTGGTTACCATGAACTTCTTGGACTGGGCTTACTTCAGTTGGCCATTTATATATATCACAATCATGGAAACACTAGGAGATGTTCTAACAACCATCATTGTTGCTGTTGTTAAGTGCTAGTGAGTCAGATATAACTCATAGCAACCCTGTATAAGGTTTCTGAGGCAATAAATCTTTGCAAAAGTAGAAAGCCTCAAGTTTCTCCTGTAATAATCAGGGCCAATTACTCCCACAAATATAGAAATGCCTTCTGGTTGCTGGACTGCTTGCATGAGGAACCCAAAATGACTATGTGGCAGCTGTAGATTTAGATTTAATGGAATCCTTTCTGTGTCTCCTAAAGAAATGTTCCTCTTCCCACAGAAAGCAGTAAAGTCTAGAGTTTCATGAATGGAAAGTGAAAAAATCTCCAAGTGAATCAATAAAAATTAATGGTAAGATGGGCCATTCCTGCTTCTACCCCTTGGTTGGCAGGCCCATGTTTATAGTGCTTAGGGACAAGGGATAGCTTTGCTGATGTCAGATGGATCTTGGCTGAAAGCAGAGAATACCAGAAAGTGAATTACAATAAAGTCAAAAGCTTTATTGACTAAACAAAGACTTTTGATTGTGTAGATCATGACAAGCTATGGACAACATTGCAATGAATGAGTATTCCGGAACACTTAATTATGCTCATAAGGGACCTGTATATAGACCAAGAGACAGTTGTTCAAATAGAACAAAGGAATACTGAGTGGTTTAAAATTAGTGTGCCAGGGTTGTATTCTTTCACCATACTTATTCAATCTGTATGCTGGGAAAATAATCTGAGAAGCTGGGTTATACGAAGAAAAATGTGGCATCAAGATAGGAAGAAGGATCATTAACAACCTACAATATGTACATAATACAACCTCGCTAGCTGAAAGCAAAGAGGTCTTAAAAATACTTAGTGATGAAGATCAAAGATCATAGCCTTCAGTGTGAATTGCACCTCAATGTAAAGAAAACAAAATCTCTACCACTGGACCAATAAATAGCATCCATATAAATGGAAAAAAGACAGAAGTTGTCAAAGAATTCATTTTGCTCAGATCAACTGTCAACACTCATGAAAGCAGCAGTTTAAGAATTCAAGCGACGTATTGCATTAGGCAAATCTGTTGCACAAGATCTCTTTAAAGTGTTGAAGAGCAAAGAGGATTAAGATGTTCCATATACAAGCCATGGTATTTTCAGTAATCTCATATGCATTTTTGGTATGAGGATATCATGTTTCGTAAAATGGAGGCTTGTAGAAGAACAGGAGGACCCCCAACAAGAGGGATTGACACAGTGTCAACAGTGATGGGCACAAATGTAGAAATGATTGTGAGGTTGGCCCAAGACTGGGTATTATTTCATCCTGTTGTGCATAGGGTCACTATGAGTCGGTACTGACTTGATGGCAGCTAACAACAACAACAATGACAACCATACCCTGGTGTGGTGTTGTAGGATAAACTCTAGAAAATAAGGTGGGTTTAAACTCAAGGTGGGTGCTTCAAACTCACCAGATGCTCCTTCCTTGGGAACCCTATACACTGTAGTAGTAGTTGGAACCTACTAGACAGCACTTAATAACAACAACAGCCACTGTAAGCATTGATTGTAGATCCAAGCAAAATTAAATCCTTGAGAACTTTAATCTTTTCTTCATTTATCATGATTATTGGTCCAGTTTTGAGGATTCTTATTTTCTTTACGTTGAGTTGTAGTCCATACTGAAATATTTATTCTTTGATCTTCATCAACAAGTACTTTACATCATATTTATTTATATCAAGCAAAAGTGGATTATATGCAAATCAGAAGATGTTAATGAGCCTTCCTCAAATCCTAATGTTATGTTCTTTATATAGTCCATCCTCTCAGATTTTGTGCTCAGCATAAGATTTAATAAATGAGGTAAAAATATACAATTGTTACACACACCTTTCCTTATTTTAAACCATTCATTATCCTCTTGTTTTGATCAATTGACTCTCCCTTGTACTATGTACAGGTTCCTCATGAGCACAATTGAGTGATCTGGAATTTCCATTCTTCTCAGTGTTAGCCATACTTTGCTATGATTCACACAATCAAATGCCTTTTCAAAGTCAATAAAGCACAAGAAAATATTGTTCTGGTATTCCCTGCTTTCCATTTGTAAGGAATTACAAACTAAGGCTATTTAGCAGAAGCAATAACTAGACAACTGAGTTAGTGTTAAATGGGCTATGTAAAGTTCATACCACAATAACTACTTTGTTTTTGGAAAGCACTCATATAGTATTTACCAGACAAAGGTTAGCTGACATCTATTAGATAACACATCTTCTTGAAACTTATTTTTCTATCCCTTTTCTGGAATGGATGTACATTGGAAGGAGTTAACATGAGACACAAAGTTCTCCACAGTTTTTGCCTTCACCATAGTTCCCAAGATGACTTTCTCATAAACTCCCTCATCTTTCATATCCCAACCTCTTCTATTGAGACCACTGATCAACCAGACAAGTCTGGTCTCACTGCCTAGTAGCTCACATTTAGTCAAGCATCAGACTCCTTCTACCTTCATATAAAGTGGATGGACAAATTCATGTACTACTCAAAGCATTGCCAACTGAGAACATTCCCTCTAGAAGCTGCATTTTTTAGGAATATCCCTATGTCTTTAGTGCAACAGCAGATCTGTTTTCATTAGCATACAAACTAGACTATCTGGAAGTTGAGATGAGGCATTGGTAAGACATAAGTAGATGTAATAGGATCAAGGCAATTTATTCTTGTAATTTATTTATGCTCTCAAGACCAGCTTGAGTCTAATCCTGAACAAACCATTGCTATTTTATAGTGGATCACTGCTATGTCTACTTGACATGACTTAATGTTTACACCAACAGTAGCTAATAATGGATAATTTCGATCACATTACCAACTGATGTTGGATACTCAAATGTTCATTCATTATTAGAGGACAGCAGCATGCCAGTAGTCACCTTTCCAATTCTATGACCTAGCTGCAGAATCCTGTTCTATTAGAAGACTTCAGTCAATATTTTTATCTACTATGAATGTATATCAAGTCCTGATGTGGCACTGCAGGGTAAGCATTGGAAAACGACTACCACTCGACTATCAGTTTCTCGTACTGTGGTGGCTTGTGAGTTGCTGTGATTCTAAAAGCTATGTCAC
>NW_006408744.1:4098227-4099414 GCF_000296735.1 Chrysochloris asiatica | reverse complement strand
GGGTGGGGGTGGGGTATCCATTCGCTCAGGTATCCCCTCTAGTTACCAGAATGGAGGTGCACAGTCAGCGAGAGACCAATGAACAATGGACAGATACCAAAAAATGAATGTCCACACTTATATCTCCTCGGTTATGTCAGGTGTTCGTGGCTGTTCTGATCCTTCCCCCACTTGTTCTCTCCCAAGATGGCAGTTCTGGGAATAAGTGAACATTTTGCATTAGAAAGCAATGGATTTCTTGGTTGTCCTACAAATTTCCCTAACTGTAAGCCTTCCAATCTTCTAAGTATTCCTTTATATGTGGCTCAGAGTCTAGCACCATCCCCTGAGCCTGCTTGGCCTGGTATTCTGTGTTGTTGGTGACGGAGCTCCTCAGTGTACCTGATCCACCATCTTGATTGTATCTCTCATACTTCAGACATATTGTCTGGAGAGACCAGTCATTGGAGAAGGATATCATGTTTGGTAAGGTGGAGGGTCAGAGAAAAAAAGGAAAAACCCGATGAAATGGATTGGCCATGTGGCAGCATCGATGCACTCAAGCATGGCAATAGTAGTGAGGCTGACCCAGGACTGGGCAGTGTTTTGTTCTGCTGTGCATAAAGTTGCTATGAATCAGTACCGACTCAATGGCACCTAACAACAACCCAACAACAACTAACCACAAGTTGGTGGTTCAAACCCACCAACCATTCCTTGGAAACCCTACACAGGGTTGCTATAAGTTAGAACTAACTCGATGGCACTTAACAACAACAACAATGCATATGTATAGTATGTACACTATACATAGTTTTCCACCTACCAGATGACATAGCAGGAGAACTACTTGTATCCTGTATCAAAACCTGGAATTTATCCAGAGTTTTCTCTTGCTCTAAGTGCCTCTCAAAATTTGCAGTTTTTTCAGTTACAAAAGAATTCCTAAGTGAGTTTTGCGATGTGTCCACAATCATAAGTGACTATGATGGTTAAGGCTGACTGGGACACAATTCCAGTGACTTGGCTGTTATGAGGTCTGATATAATGTAATTACCTTCATGATAAGATCTGCTACAAGCAGTCAATCAGTTAATTGAAAGGGAATTTTCTTAAGAGTATGGCCTACTTCCAGTATATATGGATGCTCTGGTACAACTGGCTTGCTTTTTACTGTGTCTGGATCCTGCATCTGGGTCGTCTTTTGA
>NW_006408744.1:4084826-4097202 GCF_000296735.1 Chrysochloris asiatica | reverse complement strand
GAATAACGAATATATGAAGTATGAATCTAGGATAATTGGAACGTGTCAAAAATGAAATGGAATGCATAAACATTGATATTCCAGCTGAAACAGACTAGTATTGGCCATTTGGAATCTGACAATCACATGACTTACTATACCAGAAATGACAAATTGAAGAGGACTGACGTCACATTCATCATCAAAAAGAACATATGAAGATCTGTCATGAAGTACAGACTGCCTGTGATAGGATAATATCCATATACCTAAAAGGACCAGTTAATGCCAACATTATTTACGCACCAACCACTAAAGCCAGTGATGATGAAATTGAAGAATCCTACCTACTTCAGTATGAAATTGACCGAGCATGCAATCAAGATGTATTGATTATGACTGCCAGTGGGAATGCTATGCGTCAGGAATTGGAAAATAGGGCCTCAGTGATAGAAATGATGCTGGAGATCACATGATAGAATTTTGCAAGACCAATGACTTCTCCAATGGAAATACATTTTTAAAACAACATGAAAGACAGCTATACACGTTGCCTTCAGCAGATCGAGTACACAGATTTAAAATTGAGTACATCTGTGGAAAGAGACATTCGAAAAGTTCCCTATCATCAGCCAAAACAAAGCCAGGGAAACAGACAATTGCTCAAATGCAGGGTTGAAGCTAAAGAAAATTAAAACAGTTCGCCAGAGCCAAAATATGACCTTGAACATATCCCACTTGAATTTAGAGGCTATCTGAAGAACAGATTTGCTGCATTAGACAGTAGGAACTAAACCAGAAGAGTTGTGGTAAAGTGATGGTTAAATTAGGAAAGATGTGTGTCAGGGTTGTATTCTTTCACCATACTTATTCAATCTGCATGCCGAGCAAATAAGCTGAGAAGCTGGATAACTTGAAGAAAAATGTGGCATCAGGAAAGGAGGAAAACTCATTAACAGCCTGCGATATGCAGATGATACAACCTTGCTTACTTAAATCCAAAAGGTCTTAAAATACTGATGAAGATCAAAGACCACAACTTTCTATATGGGTTGCATCTCAATGTAAAGAAAACAAAAATCTTCACCATTGAACCAGTAAATAGCATACCTATAAATGGAAAAAGATTGAAGTTGTCAAAAGACTTCATTTTACCCAGATCAACCACCAATACTCATGGAAGCAGCAGTGAAGAAATCAAGCGACATATTACATTAGGCAAATCTGCTGCACAAGACCTCGTTGAAGTGGTGAAGAGCAAAGATATTAGTTTGTGGACTAAGGTGCACCTGGCCCAAGCCATGGTATTTACAATAACCTAATATGCATGTGAAAGTTGGATAGTGCATAGAAGAATTGATGCATTTGAGCTATGGAGGTGGAGGAGAATACTAAAAGTACCATGAATTACCAAAAGAACAAAACAACCTGTGTTTGAAGAAATATAGCCAGAATACTCCCTGAAAGCCAAGATGGCCAGACTTCGTCTCTCATACTGCAGACATACTGTCAGGAGGGACTAGTCCCTGTAGAAGAATATCATGTTAGGTAAAATGGAGGGTCAGAGAAAAGAGGAAGACCCCTAATGAGATGGATTCACACCGTGGCAGCAGCAATGGGCTCAAATGTAGAAACGGTTGTGAGATTGGTCCAGGATTGGGCAATGTTTTGTTCTGTTATGTATAAGGTCACTATGAGTTGGTACCAACTTGATGATACCTAGCAACAACAATCACGAATGTCATACTGGAAGAAAGCAAAGGGTCATTAACAAGACAAGAAAGAAGGAAAAGACCAAAATGGATGTCAGAAGAGACTGTGAAACTTGCTCTCCAGCATCGAAATGCTGAAGCAAACATAGGAAATTAGGAGGTAAAAGGGCTGAAGAGAGAATTTCAGAGGGCAGCTCAAAAACATAAAGTGAAATGCTATAAAGAAATGTTCAAAGACCTTGAGTTAGAAAACCAGAAGGGAAGAAAACCCTCAGTATTTCTCAAACTGAGGGAACTAAAGAAAAAATTCATGTGTGTCACTGTGGGTTAATGCGCTGGACTGCAAAGTCACTTTTGAACTTCAAGGTCAGTGGTTCAAGCTTACCAGATGCTCCTCAGAAACTCTACTCAGGGTCGCTATGGGTCGGAACCGACTTGATGGCACATAACAACAACAACAACAACATTAAATTAAAAGTTGTTGGTTCAAACCTTTCTAGTGATTTCACAGAAGACATATTTGGCAATATACTTCTGTTAAGATTCCAGCCAACGAAACCCTATGTAGCAGTTCTACTCTGTAACACATGGGGTCATCACAAACCATCATCTATTTAAGGGCTGCTAACAGCAGTCATTGAGTAGATTGGTAAAACTGTAGTTGTGCTGTATATATATCTGTGACATTTCAGACTTTCCTTTGGTATCTCAGATTTCCTTTAAATAGGTGACCTCTGGGTCTGAGAATTTTCTCAGTGCTAGAAATGGAGCAAAGAATCATTGTTTTCCATTGCCAGCAGTTGATACCTGCCTTCTGTTTTCTTGCTCCGTATATCTCTTCTGGGTAAAAAAATCAAATTGACTCCTTGTTTCTTGCCCATTTATCCCATATGTAAAAGTCCCAAAGACTATTAGCCATCACCATCAAAAATCAAAGTCAAAACTATTGCCATCAAGTCAATCCCAACTCATAGCTGCCCCATTAGGGCTCCCAAGCCTGTAAATATTTATAGATGCAGACTTCTACATCTTTCTTCTATGAAGCAGCTGGTGTGCTCAAACCATTGACCTTTTTCTTACCCAGCTGAGCACTGAACCTCTGTGCCACCAAGTCTCCTGCAATCATCATGTTGTTGCTAAGTGTTGTGGAGTCAGTTCTGACTCATAGCAACCCTGCACAGGGTTTTTGAGGATCAGCTGGTGGGTTTGAACTACTAACTTTGTGATTTGCAGTCCAGTGTTCATTCCACATAAATCTTTGCAAATCAAGTCTCCCTGGTTGTCATTCTGACTTTGTTATAGTAATCATGCTAGTTTTTCATATAATGGTTAAATGTCACTTGGTCTTAACTATTCTAGAATCCTTTTATACAAAGACACTAGGAAGCCCAGTTTCTAATAGTTTCTTATGAGAGTTAAGGTTTTGTGTCAACTTGAGTGGGACAAGATTCTCAGTTTAGCAGATAAAAATGGTGTTGTCATTTCCATAGTTAGATCTAAGAGGATGCAATCAACCCTGTGATAGGATCTGATGTGATCTATTCTGATCTCATGTAATCAGCCTTTGTGCTATAAATCCTTATTTCTATGAAGTCAAATAGGCCAGAAGGAATCCACAGGATTAGGTTTTATCTGAGTCAATGTCTTTTGAGATACTAGGGGAGAGAGCAGTAAATTGAGAGAAAGGGACCTACTGCAACTAAGGCAGAAGAACCAGGAATGGTGTATTTTCTTTGGATCTGGGTTCTCTGCACTGTTGTTGTTGGTGGTGTTATGTGCCGTTGAGTCAGTTCCAGCCCATAGCAATCCTGTATAGGGTTTCTGAGGATCAGTTGGTGAGCTTGAACTGCCGACCTTGCATTTCAAATGGCTTTGCAGTCTGGTGCATTAACACACAGTGCCACACCAGGACTCCTCCCTGCACGGTAAAGCTCCTAAATCCAGGGGAAGGCTGGTGACAAGATTTATGGAGCTCTCCAAGGAATATTGGGCTTACAGATGCTGAAAGGAGACGAGGACCTTTCCCTAAAGTCAACAGAGGGAAAGCATTACCCTGGCACCAGCACTCTGAATTTGGACTTCAACCCTAAACTGTGAGAGACCACAGCTCTAAGTTTTAAAGTCTTCTACTGTGGTATTTCTGCTCTACATAACAGCATTAGATACCTAAGACACCTCTCTTACTATGTACCCTGACCTATAAAAGATAAGCACTGCTAAGCTTTCTCCACATTTAAAAATACATTGAAAACCAAGAGATGTATGCCGCTGACTGATGTTTGTATCAGAGACAAGATTAAAATACTTGTCTAAGTGTGAAGAAAGTGATGTGTTGTTTATTATAAAAAGAGTTGGGCATGCTTCTAATCCATGTCTGGCATAATGAAGAGAAAAGTTCTTAATGTATTCCTCCCAACTGAAACCTTGAAGAAGTTCATTTTTACTATTTCTCTCCATTTGTAAGCTGAAAGAGAACATTTTTTCCCCTAAACAAGTAGCATCTAACTGCTATCAAATATGGTGATAAAATTGGTTAGGTATACAGTATAGAGACTATTTTAATACTGAACTTATTTAGTTCAGAACATTTCTTTTTGTACATGTTAATGTAACTTAAACAGATCAATTCTATCTGATTAGACTCATTTTACATGGTTAATGTACCATGGAACTCTTTCTCCTCTGGCAATTTTCCCAAAGATCACATGAAGAGCATTCAGATGTTTACTTTACATGTCATCCTGATACACACAAAATCCAATAGATTCAAAAGGAAATATTGCATTAAATTAATTCAGCTTCAAGTTCAAAGGCTCATCATGTATGATAAACAAAGCCAAAGGAAATGATAAGATGCAGTGTCACATTTCATTTAATATCTAAATCTAATCTCAACAAGGTAATATTTAATTCACCATAGCGTCTCTGTATACTCAATTGGCATAGATCCTTAGGGAAAAGGTGAAGGAGGTGGGGGGGAATTAAACTCAAAGAACCTGAAGTTGGCAGTATGAAGTTATAAATAATTTAGAACAGTGGTATTCAATCTTGGCTGAACTTTTATGATCTCCTAGGGAGTCAGTAAAATTCCCAATTCGTTGGCTTGATCCCAGCCTAGTTAATTCAGAACTTCTGGGATTGAGACCTAGACCTCAGTATTTTTTAAGTACCCCCAGTAATTCTATGAAAGCATGACTCTCCATGGTCCTGGTGACTCTGCTGGTAGTTGAAAGCTTGGCTGTTCAAAGTCACCAGCCACTACATGGAAGAAAGATGTGGCAGTCTGCTTTTGTAAAGATTACAGTCTTGGAAACCTGCTCTTTCCTTTAGGATCACTCCATCAGCTAGACCTGATGAGTCTGGTTTTGGGTTGGTCAAAGGTTAGCATGCTTCAGAATAGCTTAGTTGGCTTGATAAAGCTCAGATTGCTGGGCCCCACCCAAAATTTTCTGAATCAGTAGGACTAGAATTTGTATTTCTAACAAGTTCCCATGTGGTACTTATGTTGCTTATTTAAGAATCACATTTTTAAAACCATTGCTAGTACAAGGTATGAGATTACTTTAAAAATGTTCATAGGAGCATGACAAAAGAGGCCTTCCAGAAAAGCAGTGGAAAATAAAATAAGTTTTGTAAAAGAAGGACAAGCCAGTCAAAATAACTAAAGGCCCCCATTTTATAAACCTGGAATTGCATCAAAGAAGAAACCTTAACAAGCTGGGGAATGTAACTGTGAGCACATAGAGTTACTACATGTCAAAATCAACTCAATGGTGATAAGTTGGATTTTGGTCTTGGTGAGGATACAGAAGATAGAGGAATAAATTTGTATTAGAAATGTTTAGCCAGATAGAAAATGAAAAAAAAAAAATCTAAATTGTCATTAATTTAGCAACTCATGAGCCAAGTATTTCATAGGTGGCTTTTATTATCAGCATTAAGGAAAGAAAACAATTGAGAAAAACTGTCTCTAATGAGGATGATGGCTATAAATTTGAATTGATCTTGGAATGTATTTCAAAAGCTATATTTGACTGCTCATGCTTTTATTTTCTGTCAATTAGAAATACTGAGTAAAAAATAACTAAGGCTCAAAGGAGGAACCCTGGTAAATGGGTTAAGCATTGGGCTTTGAACAGAAAAATTGACGGTTCAAGCTCCCTAGCGGCTCATCGGAAGAATGACAGGACAGTCTGCTTTTGTAAATATTTAAAGCTATAGAAACCTTACAAGGCAATTCTACTGTCCTATAGGGTCACTCTGTGAGTCAGAGTCAACTTGATGGCAGTGGATTGAGTGGGTAAACCTCAAAAATTCTCCTTAAAAGTAAGAATGGCAAGCCTTCATCTCATGTATTATGGACCTCTTATCTGGAGGGACCAGTTCCTGGGGAAGGACACCATGCTCTCTACTAAAGAAGGTCAGTGATAAAAGAAGAAACCCCTCAACTCAACGAAATGGATTGACAAAGTCAGCTAGTGCTTCAGTTTGTTATATATAGGGATGACAATGAGTCGGAACCAACTTGACAGCATCTAACAGCAACAAGATGCCTTAAACAGAAGAAGGCCTGTTTCAGTTTCCTTTTTTGTCCTGTGCTGATGCCAGGTTCAGATAATATCACTAATAAGCTGCTTAGCGCTTAGCCTAAGGGAGGGATTTAGCAAGGATGTGCTGATTAATGGATAGAAGGTCCTGGGTCAGACCAGCTCTTTTCAACCTGCACTTTGTTTTTTGTTGTTTGTTTGATTGTTTGTGGCAAAGAGTCTGCATGTGATGTGACTTACCCTCAGGAATTCTTAACTGGTTGTTAAATGAAGGGTTCCTGGTAAGATCAGCCTCTGTCACCTGATGCCATTCATGTTATTCAGGAAAGCAGGACTCCCAGAGAGGTCTACAGCAGAGAAATTGCCTAGCAAGCAGCATCTGTGAGGCACAAATGACATTCTTTGTCTCAGGGAAATGTTGGCAGATAATTCTTCATGAGTTTCATGTACTTCTGAATATCACGTGAACAGGGTCACCGGCAACTTGTGCTCCAGACTGCTCGTTCAAGGATATTTGCATACTGAAGTCTTGGAAGGCAAAGAGATGGTCTCTCTCCAGGACAAAAGGAATATATGTTTTCTGACCAACATAAAACTGTCTCCTTCTGGGGCACTTATTTGGTAGGCTTGATTGTTCCTAGCTATCCTGAAGCCAGCCTCCAACACATAACCACCCTATGCACAAATAAATAAGATGGTTGTGACCCACAGGCTGATTTTTGGAAGTAAACACCAGACCTTTCTTCCTGCTCTGTCATAGACTGGAAGTTCTACTGAAACTTTTTTGTGATTATAATACCACTCAAGCCTCCACTGACAATGCTTGACTGACACTGTTTGGAATTCTAACCTGTCTCCCTCATGGAATACAAGAATTCTTCCAATACTTGGATGATTTCTAAGGTCATTGTTCCTCATCTCTGACACAAACTCATTGAATGAGCAGAATCTACCTGGACCCACCTCCACATCACCCCCATTGGATTTGTAGGAGAACTGAAGGGACCATGAAGCTCTTGCAGGCTGTAAGTGAGTAATAAAGTCCTTTGTGTCCAACACAGAAGTTTTGGGTCTTCTGCCAGCATACAGAAAGTGTTGTGCTAACTTGTTGGCTTCAAAATAAGGTTAAGGTTTAGACCCTTCATGGTATTAACAAATACCAAAGTAGCAAATGTGCATGGTTATTTTTACTACGTTTATAGCAGAAGAAAAGTAGAACCAAGATAACTATTAATATTTAAAATACCGAAGTAGCAAATGTGCCTGGTTATGGTTACTATGTTTATAACAGAAAAAAAGTAGAGTCAAAATAACTGTTAACATATATTTTTCAGTTTTTATTGTGAATTGAGTGAAAATTTACAGGAGAGAGCATCAGTTTTACATTCAACAAATCATGCACCTTGTTTCATTACAATGATTATAATCCCCCTCCATATACCATCAGTTAACAGTATTTCTCTCTATTCAATTTAGCTCTTTAAAACAAAACAAAACAAAACAAAAAAACACTCAGGCATATATAATAATTTACATCACCAAAGGGAACATTCTGCAAATCTACCTCCTGGCTGCCTGTTCTCAGTCCCTGTCTTTGCATAAATCTCAGCTTCTCCTTCTTTCTACGTCCTCATCTCTGCCTCCATCTCTAGTGTCGTTGCTTCTTTGGATAAGGTCCTGCATTCCGTTTGTGTTCTTCTTCCTTGATGGTGCTAGGGTCCTCCGTTTCTGGACTATAAGATTAACTACTCTCAGTTTTTCTACCTTTACAATTGTGACAGTCACAATTAGTCATGATAACAATTACTCACTATTGAATCATAAGAATCTTATCCCCATCTCTTTCTACCAGATCCATCTAGACAAGATGAAAACTATTCAGTGGGGACTCTATCTGGCCTTGTTTGGATAGATGATATTGAGTTTGCATGGTATAAATATATGTAATTGTGTCTATCTTTGCTGTGTACAACTCTATACTTATCTCATCTCAGAGTGTTCTTTAGCCTTGATCATTTTATGCTGACCTCCTACTTATTGTAAATAGCCTTTCCTTTCACCCAAGACGATACACGTCTACCCCTAGTCCTGGTATGGTGCTATGGGATAATGCATTGAACTGTGGGTCAGCTTGAACTGCAAGGTCAGTGGCTCAAATTCACCATCTGCTCCTCAGAAACCCTATAATGGTTCTCTATGAGTTGGAACTGACTTAGAGGCACTTAATAACAACACTCCAGTCAGTGATACATAAATTCTTTACTCTTTAAATTTCAAAAGTAATAAATGTAAATTTTACGAATGCATAACATAGTTGAGCTACATAAAGAATAAGAATAACCTGAGGACAAAGTTACTGGAAATAAAGACTACACTTCCTTCCTGGCCTCCCTTGAAAGGAATTATTACCATATGACCATGTTCTGACTAAAGAAATCTAAGAACACATGTCATGTATTTCATGTCTTCCACTGAGTATCTTTAAAGGAGATGACACATGTAAATTTTTTTTTTCCTTCTTCCTCCATTCAGAAATGCATGCATGATGGGCTGGAACTTGAACAGCTAACTGGGAAGATGAAAAGTAAATCTAGGGCCAATGATGCTAGAGAAAAGAAAGATAAAAGGAACCATGGTCCCTAAAGCCATGAAGCTTCATGCTAACCTTGCATTTCCTGAATTCAGACTTCTAGAACATAAGAGCAAATTAAACTTACTAGTTTCTGTTGTTGTTGCTAAGTGCCGTTGAATCAGTTCCAACCCATAGCGGCCCTGTAGAGTGGTTGAGTGCTTATCCTACAGCGCCACACCAAGAATTAATTACTTCTGGCTACTGTCCTTTGGATGGAGCTCTGGTAGTGTAGTGGTTGGGTTCCTAACTCAGTGTTTAGAGATGACCAGCTGTTCAGTAAGAGAAAGATGAGGCTTTCTGCTCCAATAAACATTTAAAGCCTCTGAAACCCTATACAGGGTCACTATGAGTCGGAACCAACTCCAAGGCACATAACTACCACCACCAGCACTGTTATTTGGAATTTTCAGTAATTCACAGCTGACACATAATGGTTACAGTGACAAAGAATAAGTTGTTATATGTCAAATCATGATTGCTGGGAGAATGTTGATGCCAGGAACGTAAATGAGGAGAGCACAATTAAAGTATCGTTTGGGGAAGAGAGCCTAACATTCTGTGTAATTTCTGAAGTCCTGGCAACACTAAGGGTTCTATTGTTGTTGTTGTTAAGTGCCGTCGAGTTGGTTCGGACCCATAGCGACCCTGTACAGGGTTTCCGAGGGTGTAAATCTTTACGGGAGTAGAAAGCCTCATCTTTCTCCCGCGGAGCGGCTGGTAGTTTCGAACCACTGACCGTAAGGTTCGCAACCCAATTCGTAACCACTACGCTACCAGAGCTCCTATTACTATCTACAAAAAAGGAAGAAAGAAGCAACAACAACAACTAATTTCCTGTTGATATCATGATGGAGGCAGTTGGAAAGACTTCTTTTGAAGTTGTCTTGCAGAATGTAGGAAGTAAATCACACCTCTCTGCTCATTAAACAAATTGCATCGAGTTCCTAAGAGACCAGAAAAATAATACCTAGTAGAGAATACCTAACTCCCAGAATAACTTTCATTAATAGGACTTTAAAAGTGACTTTCTTAGCTTTAGTTTTTCAATGTGGAGCTTTTCTGAAGTGCTATTACAGTGTCTTAACAAGAACGTACAGAAAATCAATAAACTGAAAAGTTCACTGCAGTATAATATGACTAAACTTGAAAATGTTGCACAATATGGTATTATAGTGAGCTAATCCTACCAGATTTTTTTTCTTGTTACTGCAATCGCTTTAATGCATTATAGTCTTCAGATAATGTACCTTTTGTTTTAAAGTAAAGTCATTTCTGTACCAAGGAGTGATCCCTAGAGGAAACATAATCTAAAACTTAAATGAATGTCAGGTAAAGTGTCTAGATAGCCCTCTGAAAAATCAGACCTCATTCACAGCAAATAATCAGTGTATAAAATCAATCTTTAGTAACTACATGAAACAAAATATATCAGGGTTCCTTTCAGATTAGTAAATAGTGCATATATTATATATATAATATGAGGGTCATTCTGAATTACAGCAAAGTGTGTATTTCTGATTCTTTCAAAAAGTATTTCTTAAACTTTCAGATTGAGTTGTTTTATTATTATTATTCATTAGCACCTGAGAGTTATTGGTACTGAACTTGCGTACAAAATAAGACTTTGCCAGTTGAATTCATGTATGACTGAATAAATGAAAACCCAAGTGGTCTCAGTTAAAGATCATGGCTTCATTGCCTAGTGCTGATGCAGCAACAAATGCCACAAGTGGGTGACTTTGAAAAACAGAAATTTCATCTCTCAGGATTCTGAAAGTTAAAAGTCCAAATCAGGATCAAAGCTTTGTCATTTCTTCTGTGCACTGCCCTCATAGTTTTTGGTGTCTGCTGGCAACAGCTGGCCTTCCTTAACTTACAGACGGGTCTGTACAGGGTAGCTGCCATCCCTTCTATGTAAGGGACCTTTTCTATCATGTTAGTTTTATAAGACACCCCTCAGGAGTGATAACGTTTAGGACCCAACCTATCATGGTTTGAACTCTTTAACATAAAAACCCACACAGGGTCATATTTATAGGTACTGGGGTAAGGACTTCTACCTGTCTTTTGGGGGACACAATTCAATCATATAAACCAAATCCTTTGTTCTCAGATATTAGTAACGACTTTCCAAATTATTAAGAAAAGCTACAAGTATTATATTCAAAATGCTGATCTGTTTGTGAATTAGCCTTGCTACACGTTATGATGCATCTCAAGATTGCCCTGTACCACTCAACATTGTGTCCTCAGATATAAAGCTTAGTAGAAAATCCAGAGTTCCCCATGCTCACCGGTAGGATGAGTCATAAGATAAATTAGCTGTTCCTCCTTTTGGAACTGACAGCAGAGGAGTCAGGAGGGTAAAATCCATAATGCATGGTGTACAGTTGTCTCAGATCATGATCATCATCGGTGTCTCTGATAAGACAGGCAAGCAGAAACATCTGGAAGCTTGGTTCTGGCAAAGAGAATCAGAAGAGCAACAGTGCAGAATGCAAACTCTACAGTTATTTCAAATCATGATGATTGCTAGAAGCATGCAGAAGGATGACTTCTGTGAATGAAGGCCAGGGATGCTTTTCCAGGTCATAGAAAGTAAACTGGAAAGAGAAAGACAATCAAGTTGTAGGAGACAGGTGTTCTTAGGTTATCAGAGAGATCTAGAACAAGACTCTGGACAGAGACTTAGTAAACTCAAGTGAATCAAATTGAATTCTGCCCCAGAAATCCCAATATCAATATTGAGGTTAGCTTTGTTTATGGAACAATGAAGAGCTCGAGTTTATTGAGATTTGTAGCATAATACCTTGGGATTAAATATGGAAATTTAGGGATTATGTTGTTGTTGTTAAATGCCATAGAGACAGTTCCGACTCACAGCGACCCAGTATGGAGTTTCCTAGGAGCTACTGGTGTGTTTGAACTTTTGATCTTGTGTTTTATAGTCCAGTGCTGATTCTATAGCACCACACAAGGCCAGGGATTATGAGAAGGCCTTAATAAAAGGTGAAGACAAAAAAGAAGGGGGGCGGGGGAGGAAGAGGGGGAGGAAAAGGAGGAGAAATATGCATTGATGTTTTCTTCTGTGTCAGGAATTCTTCTAGGCATTTATATGTATCCACTCATTGAAGCTTCACAATCCCAGAAAGTCATGAGGTAAATACCACCATTGTCCTCATTTTACAGATGAGGGAACAAAACTTCAGAAAGGTGGCAAGACATAGATACCCACCTACATTTCAAGTGGCAGAGCAAGATTGAATCCAAACTGTCTGGCTGTGTAGGTGTTTTTATTGTACTCTATCTGCTAACAGAACTGAACAATTTTTTAAAACCAGTAAGCCTGATTTTAAAAATAATAAAACCAGAATATATATATATATACATACATACACACACATCTGATTGAAATTTATATATGTGTGTGTGTTGTGACACTCTGGGTTAATGCGTTGGACTGCAAGGTTACTTTGAACCACAAAATTGGTAGTTCAGGCTCACCA
>NW_006408744.1:4074380-4082761 GCF_000296735.1 Chrysochloris asiatica | reverse complement strand
AAAATATATATATGTAAATAGTGTAAAACTCATGTGGGGTTAGAGTTTAACATCTGCTTTATCAGAAGTGGAGTTAATGAATAGACTCAGAAAGGAATAAAAATACCTGTGTCCCTTTAGAACCTGATGTAAAAGATTAGAAATGAGTTGTTAGGGTAGAACTGAAACAGGCTTGAATTTATGAGGTACTAAAAGTGCAACTATCAAGCTTGGCATCCATGATTCAGAAGTCCAGGGTTGAAGTACAGAGTGAAATCATGTAATTTATATGTATCTGGGCTGTAATCAAGGTCATGCATTCATTATAGTTTCCATTTTTGCCTCTACCTTCTACCCCAATATGCTCTAGGTCATGAGTTAGACAAGCTGGAGGTAGGCAGTCATTACTGGTAAATATTCAACACTTATGGTAGTGTAGTGGTTACAAATCAGGCTGCTAACCTCAAGGTCAGAATTTCGAAACTACCAGCTGTTCCGCAGGAGAAAGATGAGGCTTTCTGCTCCTGTAAAGATTTACAGCCTCGGAAACCCTGTACAGGGTCGCTGTGAGTCGGAACAGACACCACAGCACATAACAACAACAACAGCACATAAAACAACAAGTAGAAGAAGCTCCCTTCCACCAAACAGGAAAAAAAAAAAAGCTGATTTGTCACATTTGCTAATGTCCTGTTGTGGCACTGTAGGATAAGCACTGGACCAAAGGTCAGTTTGAACTGCAAAGTTAGTTGTTCAAACTCAACAGCTACTGCTTGAAAACCCTATACAGGGTTGCTATGTGTCAGAAATGACTCAATTGCTCTTAACAACATCAAATGGTGTAAATATGACATGACATGTAAAAATAAACATAACACCACTGAATGCAGAATGAGGAAGAGATATGTAGCAACACACCATTACAGGAGATACACTATTTTAGTATCTACCATACAGATACCAAAAAAAAACCCAAACACACCACCACCAAGTTGGCTCTGACCCACAATGATCCTGTAAAGGGTTTTTGAGGCTACAAATCTTTATGAAAGTAGAAAGATTCACTTTATTTCCTTGGAGTGGCTGATGGATTTGAACTGCTGACCTTACAGCATCGCAGGATTCCTTACCATACAAACAATAGACATATATAACCTCAAGATCATTGTTGTCATTGTTGTTAAGTACCATCGAGTCGGCTCCGACCCATAGCGACCCTGTAAAGGGTTTCCGAGGAGCAGCTGGTGAACTTGAACCACCAAACTTGCAGTTCAAATGGCTTTGCAGTCTGGCGCATTAACCCACAGCGCCACACTAGGACTTCCTCAAGATCATAGTATATAGTCAAATAATTAGGAAAAGATAAGTTTTGAGTTTTTATTACCTTTGCTTCTAACATGATTTATTTAATTATGTTTTGTTGGCATCAATTATCATGAAGTCGGTTCTTATTCATTGTTGTTAGTTGACATTAAGTTGGTATGGACTCATGGCAACCCTATGCACAACAGAACAAACCACTGGTCCTGCACCAATCTCACAATCATTGCTACATTTGAGTCCATTGCTGCTGCCCCTGTGCCAATTCATCTCTTTGGGAATCTTCTTCTTTTTCTAAGACCATCCACTTTATCAAACATGATATTCTTCTCTAGGAATTGGTCCCTCCTGATGAGAAACAAAGTCTGGTCATCCTGGCTTCCAAGGGAGCATTCTGGCCATATGTCTTCCAATACAGATTGGTTTCTTCTTTTGACACCATGGTACTTTTACTTTTCTCCTCCAACACCATAGCTCAAATGCATCAATTCTTCTAGGGTCTTCCTTATTCACTCCCCAACTTTCACATGCATATGAAGTTATTGAAAATACCAGGATTGGGTCAGGTGCACCTTAATCCACAAAGTGACATCTTTCACTCTTCAACATTTTAAAGAGGTATTGTTCAGCAGCTTTGCCTAATGCAATATGTCATTTGGTTTCTTGATGGCTGCTTCCATAAGTGCTGTTGGTTGATCCAAGCAAAATGACCTTCATCCTCTTCTGAATCCAGCTTGAACCTCTAAAAATTCTCTGTCATTGTATGATTACAGCTGTTTTTGTATTGCCTTTGTCAAAATTTTACTAGAATGTGATATTATTCACATTATCCAATGATTTCCCCAGTCGGTTGGGTCACATCTCTTTGGAATGGGCAGAAATATGAATCTCTTCCAGTCAATTGGCTAGATAGTAGCCTTGAAAATTTCTTGGCATAGATGAGTGAGTGCCTCCCTCCAGTGCTGCATCAGTTCGTTGAAAGAAACTAAAGTTTGTTTTCCATCAGTTACTGATTCCTTGTTTTTTTCCAATGCCTTCAGTGTACCTTGGACTTCATACTTCAGTATCATTGGTTCTTGATCATATGCTACCTCTTCAAATGGTTGAACACGAACCACCTCTTTCTGGTTCAGTAACTCTGTGTATTCCTTCCATCTTGTTTTGATGCTTTCTCCATCATTCAATAATTTGCCAGTAGAATCCTTCAACATTTCAAGGTGAAGTTTGAATCTTTTCTGAGCATATTCGTCCTCTTTTGGTTTTCTAACTCTATGTATTTGCATATTTCATTGTAATATTTGACTTTTTCTTCTTGAGTTGACCTTTGAAATTTCCTATTTAAGGAGCTCTGGTAGCATAGTGGTTACGAATCGGGCTGCGAATCTTAAGGTCAGCAGTTCGAAACTACCAGCTGCTCCGCAGGAGAAAGATAAGGCTTTCTACTCCTGTAAAGATTTACACCCTCGGAAACCCCTGTACAGGGTCGCTATGGGTCGGAATCGACTCGACGGCACTTAACAACAACAACATTCAGCCCTTTTACCTCCTCATTTCTTCCATTTACTTTTGCATGTCTATATTGCAGAGCAAGTGTTAGAGTCTCTTCTAACATCCATTTTGTTCATTTCCTTCTTTCTTGATGTCCTCACACAACTCTTCTGGTCTTTGGTCTTATATGTCTAATGCATCAAATCTGGTCTTGAAATGATCTCTGAATTCAGGTGAGATATGTTCAAGGTCATATTTTGGCTCTTGTGGACTTGCTTGAATTTTCTTCACCTTCAGTCTGAACTTCCATATGAGAAATTGATGGTCAGTCCCACACTCAACCCCGGGCCTTGTTTTGGCTGATGACAGTTTGCTACTGTCTTTTTTCAGAGATAAAGTCAATTTGATTTATGTGTATTACATCTGGTTAGTTTCATGTATATAGTGGTCTTATATGTTGTTTACAAACAATATTAGCAATAAAGAAGTCATTGGTTTTGTAAAATACTATCTTATAATCTCCAGCATTGTTTCTATCATCAAGGTCATATTTTCCAACTACTGATCCTTTTTGCTTCCAACCTTTGCATTCCAATCACCAGTAAATATCAATACATCTTGATTGGATGTTTGATCAATTTCAGACTGAAGAAGTTGGTAGAATTCTTCTACTCCATCATCACTGGCTTTAGTGGTTAGTGAGTAAAGTTGAATAATAGTGGCATGAACTGATCTACTTTGTAAGTGTATGGATATTATCCTATCACAGACAGTGTTGTACTTCAAGACAGATCTTGAAATAGTCATGTTGATGATGAATAAAATGAGATTCCCTTTCAATTTATCAATCCTGGTATAATAAACCTTATGATTGTCAGATTCAAAATGGCCAATACCAATCCATTTCTGCTCACTAATGCCTAGGATATTGATGTTTATGCATTCTATTTTACTTTTGACATTTTGATGAATGTTTCCCTTCATTTTGAGTTGTGCCCCCCATTAGCAAATGAAGGTCCCAAAGGCTTTACTCCATTTATGTCATCATGGTCATAAATGTTTTGATGAGACAGCTCTTCCCAGTCTTATTTTGAATGACTTTCAACCTGGAGAGGCTTATGTTCTGACACTATATCTGACAATATTCTGGTGCTCTTCATCGTATTTCAATATTCAGTATTCTGGTGATAACAGTGTTCAACTACTATTTGTAAGGTTTTCCGTGACTAAATATTCGGAATTCTACTTCTTCCTAGTCTGTCTTTGTCTGGTAGCTCAACTGAAACATGTCCACTGTGAGTGACCCTGCTGATATTTTTAAATACCTGTGGCATAGCTTCCAGAATCACAGCAACATGCAAACTACCACCCTATGACAAACTCATAGACAACTAGGGACCCTGTACAGGGTTTACAAGGAGGGCTGAAAGGTTTAAATTACGTTTATATAACTTAATGTTTAATAATGGCTGTGCTTAACAACCAGTTAGAAAAATTCCTGGAAATCCAACAATTGACTCTCATGAGCCAGTATAAGGTAGCTCCTGCATAACTAATTATCTGTAACTCTGAATACCTAAATTTTTCTCTAGGTGATTTTTTTCTTTGATTGGATTAGTTTGAGTTTTCAATAGTTTACTATTTCATGCTGACATAAACATATGACTCCATTCAACCCCCTTTCTAAAAACTACCTCAATTCTTTACTCTATCAGATATGATTGTCATAATATTGTTTTGGCTGTTAAGTGTTGCCAAGTCAGTTCAGACTCATATTGACCCTGAATAGCATTTCCCAGGAGTGACTGGTGAGTTTCAACCATCAACCTTGTGGTCCAAACTGACCGTAGGTTTCAATGCTTTATCCTACAATGCCACACCAGGACTCCAATTGGCATAATAATATTTTGTGAATAAGACATGTTTACAGATATCTTCTATGATGGTCCATTTTATGGTAAAATGCTTTGTGATTGTTAAGTGCCATGAAGTGAGTTCATAAATGAGCAAGTTGTGGGTTTGACCCACTGACCTTGCAATTAACAATTTAGTAACTTATCCTACCATGTCACATCAGGACTCCTAAAATACCTTACAAAACTTAAATTTAAAAATTGAACTATTCCTATTCTAAAAAATCATGTGGCCACTTTGACCGTTTAATTTTCTCACTGATCTTCTATCCCCACAGACTTCTACCTCCTTACTTTTGACCCAGTGACCATGTCTCTCTTTTTCCTCTAGATTTATTCCTATCTAACTATTTCTGTTACTTTATTATACTAAAATATTGGTTAGCACCCTTTTCCAACCACCTGCCAAAACATGTCTAACAAGTATCAAACTTTCACATCTAAAAAATTCTACCAAGGTGTTGTTGTTTTTTACTTTGTTTTAAAAAAATAAAAATAAAAATTGCTTTTCAACCTAAAAGGAATCCTGGAGTCATTTGGTAAATTAATATTCCTGTTGGAGCAAGGATAAGAAGAACACTATTATAAGAAACCATGACATATTGTTTCATTAGTAATCCTGGTATACACAACAGGAGTTAAAATCCCCAGAATTAGCAGGTAACAGCATAAATCAGATAAAAAGAAGGCATAGCAGTGGGTAATTGACTTCATAAGTAGCTAGGAGTCCATGGGATGGTTTCAGAATAGAGACAATTTATCACTCAGTAAAGGACTTTTAATAAACTTATAGTATTTTTCCTATTAGTACAGAATTCATCAAGCCTTCAGGTAAGTAAAAATAAGTAACTATTGTTAGGTGCCTTTGAGACAGTTCTGGGTCATAGCACAATAGAAAGTTATACTGCCCCACCCTGTACCACCTCACAATTGTTGTTAGGTTTGAACTCATTGTTGCTACAATTGTGTCAGTATATCCTTTGGGGGGGGTTTCCTCTTTTTTGCTGACTCTCCACTTTACCAAGCATGATGTCCCTTGGCATGGATTGGTGCCTCCTGATAACATGTCTTAATTATAAAGGATGAAGTGTCACCATCCTGGCTTCTAAGGAGTACTCAGGCTGTATTTCTAAAACATATTTGCTTGTTCTCCTAGCAACCCATGGTACTAGAATATTCTTTGCCAACACCATAATTCAAATGCACTGATTCTTCTATGGTCTTCCTTATTCATTGCACAACTTTCACATGCACATGAGATCTTTGAAAACACCATGGTTTGGGGCAGATGCACTTTAGTCATCAAAATGACTTCTTAGTTCTTTAACACTTTAAAGAGTTCTTTTGCAGCAGATTTGTCTAATGCAGTATGGCTTTCGATTTCTTGGCTACTGCTTTCATGATTGTTGAATATAGATCCAGGGAAAATGGACTATACCATTTTCTTTACATTGAGACACAATTGACACTAAAGGCTGTATGCTTTGCTCTTCGTCATTGTTTCACATCCTCTTTGCTTTCAGTAAGCAAGGTTGGAGTACCTACATGCTACAGATTAGTGGGCCTTCCTTCAGTCTTGTTGCCATGTTCTTATTAATATAGTTCAACCTCTCAGATAATTTGAGCAGCATACAGATTGAATAAGTATGATAAAAGCATATAGCTCTGACACACATTTTACCTCATTTTAAATTATTCATTACCTCCTTGTTCTGTTTGAACCCCTGCCTCTTGTTCTGTGTACAGATTTCTCATGAGCACAATCAAGTGTTCTGGAATTCCCATTATTCACAATGTTATCCATAGTTTGTTATGGTCCCAATAGTCACATGTCTTTGAAAAGTCAATAAAGCATAAGTAAACATCTTTTGGGTAGCTTCTGCTTTCACTCAAGATCCATCTAATGAAACCAATGATATCCCTAGTTCCATGTTCTCTTCTGAATCTGGCTTGAACTTCTGGCAGCTTCCTGTCAATGTACTGCTACAACTGTTTTTAAATTATCCTTAACAAAATTTTACTTGCATATGATATTTTAAATTTTACTTGTATATGTCTTCTTGAGCTGCCCTTCAATGATATTGTTCAGTAATTTCCATATTCTGTAGCGTCACCTTTCTTTGGAATAAGCACAAATATGAATATCTTCCAATCACTTGGCCAGGTAGCTGTCAATTCTTGGAGTCCTGTTGTTTTCCAACACTTTCAGTACAGCTCAGACTTCTTCTTTAATTACCATCAGTTCTTGATCTTGTGGTGGTGGTAGTTGTATGCCATGGAGTAGGTTCTGACTCATAGCAACCCTGTACAGGATTTCCGAGGTGATAATCTTTAAGGGAGCAAAAAGCCTCATCTTTCTCCTGTGAAATGGCTGGTAGTTTGAACTGCTGACCTTAAAATTAGCAGTCCGACTCATAACCATGTGCTACCAGATCTCCTTTGATCATATATTGTTGTTGTTGTTTAATGTTTTATTGTGACTTATGTGGTAGTTTACATGAGAGAACATTAGTTTTACATTCATCCTATTGTGTATTGTTCATTGCCATGGTTACAATCCCCACCATGCATCATCAACCAACCAAAGAGTATACACTACAAGCCTGCCCTCCGGGTCGTAGGCACACAGCCCCTCTCCTTCTCTGTTTCTAAAGTCCCCAGCTGCTCCATCTCTCCATGTCATCATCTCTGCATCCATCTCTGGCGTCAACTGCTCTGGGTAGGGCCTTGCACTCCGCTCTTCTCCCTTGATCAACCCAGGGCCCTCCGCTCTTAGACTGCAAAGTCAGTCACTCCCCTCCTTTTTCTACAAAACATCTACCTTTACGTTTCCAACCCTCACAATCAATCCTGATAACAACAGTTATTTACTATCGTATCACAAGAGACCTATCTGCATCGCCTTTCATCAACCCACCCAGACATATTGGATACTACTCAGTGGAGAGTCTACCTTCCTCCATACACTCTAGACACCCTCTTGAAAGCTTGTAAGCCAGTCACTTCTTGCCTTTGTAGTCCCCTCCCCCCATTTTAGGTAGCCAATATCCAAGGTGCCCATCCCTGTCTACCCCTGTGTATAGAGGGGGTGGGAATGATCCTCACTGTAAAGATTTGTTCCCTCTTTTGAGCTACTGCATCCAGAGGTGTAGGTCAAGTTCATCAGATTACTCTTTTTTCCTCTTCTTTTTTCTTCTAGCTGAGCTTTGATCATCCAGTCATTGAAGCCAGGTCAAGTGGGTATTATCCGCAAGTGTGAGTGTTCTTATGCGTATGCCCTCTCTTCTCATCAGCTGGACACTTCACTCTCCACTCTAGTCCTCTGTGGCTATGTCACTGACTCTGGGCCCAAGAGTCCCCAGGTCTTGCCACGCTGCTGGCCAACCAGGTTCCACCTGGGTTCATAGTTTATTGAATGTTGTGGGGTTTAGCTCACAGCTTCATTACTGTTTTTCCCTCACTTCTCCTTATCGGTGATGAATGTGGTCACCAATCAAAGCATATATTCCCATTGAGTCTTAGTCTTGGAAGGGGGTTTGCCCTGAGGTGACCCAGCCACTTTCACCTTGATGTCTCCTGGGCGAGCAACTTGATTGTTCTTATACTAATCAGTATGCCTCCATTTATTTTTTTGTATTTTTCCTATAGGTCTTTCTTTCAAGAAGTATCTTCTGTTCTTCT
>NW_006408744.1:4039812-4066566 GCF_000296735.1 Chrysochloris asiatica | reverse complement strand
GGGAAGAGGGCAATGAACTGATACCAAAACAAAAGAAAATAAAATCATAACAAAGCAAAACCGACAAACTGTATTGTCCACCTTTGCTCCAAGGTTCCAGCGGCGTTTTCCATAGTGTGTCTGCTCCCCTGCTTGGACTTGCCACTTGGTCTCACTCAAGTTGTTGGCTCTGGGCCACCAAAGCCTCACAGATTCAAAAGTACACGATTTCTTATTTTCACTACAAGTTCTGCTAGCTATAAGCCTTCAAATTTTTTAAATATTCCTACCTATGTGTTTCCAAGTTTTGGAGCTCTGCCCTGAATGTGCTTTGCCTGGTATTCTGTGGTATTGCTGATGGCAAACCTCACTGCACCTCTCCCCTAGCCATCATCAAGCCCAGCCTCCCTGATCATATATTGTTTTGCTGTTCCTTGTATCATTTAATAATTTGCCTATTGCTGTTGTTGTTGTTGTTAAGTGCCATCAAATAGATTCCAGCTCGATTTCTGAGAAATAACTGTTGGGTTCAAACAGACCTTGCTACCGAGTGCTTATTCTATAGCTCCACACCAGGACTTCATTTTGTCCATAGAATCCTTCAGTATTATAGTCCAAAACTTGAAATTATTCTTCAATTCTTTCAGTTTCAGAAATGCTGAAATTAAGTATGTTCTTCCCTTTTGGTGTTATAACTCTTTGCAAATTTCATTATAATATATTTTGCCTTCTTGAGCTACCCTTCGAAATCTTCTGTTCAGCTCTTTTGTATCATCATTTCTTCTAGTCACTTTAACTTCTCCATATGCAAGAGCAAGTTTCAGAGTTTTCCTGTCACCCATTTTGGTCTTTTTTTTTCCCCCCCTATCTTTTTATTGACCTTCAGCTTTCTTCAAGTATCGTGTTGTCATGTCATCCCACAACGGCTGTAGTCTTCAGTAATTAGTGTCTCTTCAGTAATTAGCATCAAATCTGGTGTTGAGATAGTGTCTAAATTCAGGTGAGATATATTTAAGGTCATATTTTGTTTCTGCTGGAATTAGTTTAATTTTCTCCAGCTTCAGCCTGAACTTGCACATGAGCAACTGATGGTCTTTTCCACAGTCTTCCTTGGCCTTATTTAGACTGATGATATTGAGCTTCTCCATCTTCTCTTATGACAGATGTAGTCAACTTGATTCCTGTGTCTTCCGTCTAGTAAGGTCCATGGTATATATAGTTGCTATTTATATTACTTGAATAAAGGTGTTTGAGATGAATATGTCATTGTTGTTATTGTTTTTAGGTGCCATCAAGTTGGTACTGACTCAAGCAATCTTATGCACAGCAGAACGAATCACTGCCCAATCCTGGGCCAACCTCATTACTGTTGCCACGCTTGAATCCATCGATGCTGCCACTTGGCCAATCCATCTCGCTGGGGGTCTTCCTCTTTTTCTCTGATCCTCCACCTTACCCAACATGATATCCTTCTCCAGAGACTGGTCCCTCCTGACAATATCTGAAATATGAGAGATGATGTTTGGCCATCTTGGCCTCCAAGGAGCACTCTGGCTGCACTTCTTCCAACACAGATCTTTTGGTTCTTTTGGCAGCCCATGGTATTTTCAATATTCTCCTCCAATACCATAACTCAAAAGCATCAATTCTTCTATGGTCTTCCTCATTCACTGTCCAGCTTTCGCATGCATATGAGGTGATTGAAAATACCATGGCTTGGGTCAGGCGCACCTTAGTCCTCAAGCTGATGTCTTTGCTCTTCAACACTTTAAAAAGGTCTTGTGTAGCGTATTTGCCTAATGCAATACATTGTTTGATTTCTTGACAGCTGCCTCCATGAGTGTTGATAGTTGATCCAAGAAGAATGAAGTTCTTGACTCTTGCAAATTTCTATCATACAGTAGATAAACAAGGAACTAGAAACACAGAAATATGTGGCATTCTTGACAACTTCAACTCATCATCTGTCTATATTTATCATATTGTTCAGGAAGTCAAGGATTATGTCATCATGATCTTCATTCACCCATATATTTAGGAAAGATAGCTGTTTTTAGATATAGAGTAGTTCTGACATTTGGAACTGCTGTGCACACTGAAGTGGTATGGTGGTAATACACTTCCCAACCTTAGGTGACACCAGTCACATAAACAGTGATGTGAATGGCAACCCCAAGCAAGGCAGCATTCATTGCATTAAAAAGGTACAAACTAGCAATATGTGCAATTTCGATTGCCTTCAGTATAATAAATATATCTCTGACAAAGATAATGATGTAATTTTTACAAGAAGTTATAAGAAATGAGGACTAATCTATACTGATTTAAAGTAACCCATCTCTTATATTTTAATCTGAATTTTTCTTTTCCATATTGTATTTTCTTGCACATTTTTCTCATGCCATTGGGGTAGCACTAATTTTACACAAAAAGAAATGAGGACTCAAGTCATATATATGTACATTCATATAACCACATAGGGTATTACAGAATATAAGCATATTACCTGACTTCTTTGAAAATAATACTGTCTTACTGTATTTCATGTAAGACAAGGAAGTGCTATATTAGACATGGCATAATAGGCATATTAGTTTACAATCCATTTCAGCCTAAAATCCCATTTTGCTGAGCCTGGTAGGATGTCAGAATTGCTACAATATAGTCAAACCCTGTAGAAATGAAAGTTTATTCTTAAGGCATACATAGGGGTAACTCTTTGGTTTATTGGGTATTTTTTTATTTGTTTACATAACCCAGGTGTTAAGTGCACGTTCCATTTACAAACAATTACATCTCTCTATGGCACAGTTATACCAGGAGGGGTATTTGTGGATTCCCAAACTACATTCACTATGTGTAAAAATATGTTTGCACCTGTCTGAATCTATTTTTCTCTATATTTATTCGAGTTTAGTATAAGGAACACCTAATGAAATTTAATATGTTATCCAAAATTCATTCTTTTAAAATGTGTTCATAATTTCAATTTGATTTTATAATACATGCTTTTTCTTTTTATATCCAAGCAGAACTTGATTTATAAATGGCTTATAAATGAGAATGTAGGCTGTGTAAGCAGAGTTTACCTCATGTGCCTAGCTTATAAGGAGAGCAGAACACCAATAACTATATTTATAATTTAAGGATTAAAACTAATAGACATTTCTCTCTCTACGCTATTGTAAGTGTCTATGCTTACATCTCAGTACTTCTAGGCTCAATTTTTCATTACTATTATTAAGTCCTCCATGAGTAGATTATTGACTCATAATTACCGCATGTGACAGACAGGATTTTCTAAACAGCATAGTGGATTACGAACTGGACAGCTAACCACAAGGTCAGCTGTTCAAATCTCCCAATGGTTCTGTGGGAGAAAGGTGAGGCTTTTTGTTCTTGTAAAGATTTACATATTTCAGACATATTGTCAGGAGGTACCAGTCCCAGGAGAAGGATATCATGTTTGGTAAAGTAAAGGGCTGAGAAAAAGAGGAAGACAGAGGAAGACTTCCAATGAGATGGATTGGCACAGTGGCAGCTGCAGTGGGTACAATGTAGCAACGATTGTGAGGCTGGCGCAGGACCGGGCAGTGTTTTGTTCTGTTGTTCATAGGGTCATTATGAGTCAGTATTGACTTGATAGCACCTAACAAAAACAACACCAATGATTTACAGCCTTGGAAACCTATTCAGGGGGGTTATGAGTCAGATCTGAGTCCACGGCACACAGCCACCACCACCAATGTAGATGGTGGTGTCCCAGTTGTGGTGCTATAGGATAAACACTGGATCACAAGGTTGGTTTGAACTATGAGGGCGATGGTTCAAACTCACTAGCAGCTTCTCATAAACCCTGAACAAGGTCACTGTAAATGAGAACCAACTTGATGGTACTTAACAACAACAAAACAATATAGATGAAAGTAGATCATCAGGGCTTTCTCCTATGGAGCTGCTGGGAGAGTTTGAACCATCAACCTTTTGGTTAGCAGCCAAGTGCTTAAAAATTGCATCATCTGGGCTATTATTACCTATGTCTTTACCTTTATACATTCAACTGTTGTTTGTCACTATTATACATAATAATGAAATTGCTTACACCAAAATCCGTGTCCTCTATACTCAGCTCCTTTATTAACCTTATTTTTAGATTGCTCTTGTTGGAGGATTGCTATGTGCTGTTCTTAAAAACACACTGTATCCTGCTCTTGACCCAACTCTTCTGGATCTACATGAGAGTTTCAAGGTCTTTTCCTGAACACACTTAAAGTTAACCTATCAATAATTTTGGAAACAGAGAATAACTTTCAAGAAATATTCAGCAAATTTTTGAAGACACAAAAGAGAGACAAAGAAAGGTGAATCAGCTGGCTAATGATATAGACCATGGCTAAAAATGAGTGATGGCAGACAATCTAATCTCATTATTTTCACTTAAATTGCAACACTTCCTTTAGTGAGTGAATTTTGCATTGAATTATATGGGAGAAAAAAAAAAGTGTTGTGTATAGACGATGACGTGCACTTCTCATGCAAATTAGATACCCTCAATATTCCTTAGCTAGAACTTCAGTTTCAGAAATAAAGTACACATTGCATTCCAACAAGCTCCATAAGGGAAGGGTGGCCCTAGAGCAGGTGGAAGTCTCAGGAAATCATTATCTGGCTGAAAGTACTTTAAGAAGAATATCTGTGCCAGAGATCTAAGGCACTCAAAAAATTCAAAGTAAAGTGTTTGGATCTCTATTTGAAAAAATTTGACAAATGCTGCAAGGTGCAGAGGCAAGAATTACAAAGATCCCATTTCTTAGCTTCCCTTCTCCCCTGCTGAGCTACCATTGATTTCAAAGACATGCCAGGCTTGGATGGGCTCTGTGGGGCATGAAGCAAGGTGAAGAATAGACCAAAGACAGGAAAAGAGGAAGACAGAAGAGAGAAAAAAGAAAAGTTCTGTGGGTGAATTTTAGTACAAAAGGGCTGTGACATAACTAGGGGGTAAGGAGTTCATTTAATGACACTGTCAGAGGGGATGACACTGAAATGGCCATCTATCATATTTGTGCAGTGTTTCAGCAGAATTTATTATTTTTTTATAAAAAATCCATATAGTTAGGTATAAAATAAAATCATTTCTCATAAGCCCTACATCTATGTTTCAATATACATGTTGTTGATGTTAAGTGCTGTCAAGTAGGTTTCAACTCATAGCAAACCTATATAGGGTTCCCAACGAGCAGCTGGTGGGTTTGAACTCCCAACCTTGTGATTTGCAGTCAAGTGCTGATCCTGCAGTGCCACACCATGAGTCCAAGAGTAAAACTCTATGTTAATTTACTTTTTGAATATTCTACTGTGCTCTGGTCAGAGCTTTCATTATTACCCAATTACATTGATACTTTTAATAATGTGGTTCTATCATAACACTCTACAAGCAAACATTGCTCCTTTCATTGCAGCTAGTGTTTTTATAGTGGCTCACTTTGTCAAAATTTCTAGTGTTTTATCTACAATATTGTCATTAAGATTTGTTTGTGATTATTGTTTGTGAACATGTATCAATAACATTTTAAAAGAATGAATAATAATTAAAGGAAAAGGAGAAGAAAAATGCAAAAGGCATCAGTTCTATTAATCTTGTAATTAATAATGCCATTCAATATAACCACCTTTCCTTAGTCCTTCCCTATTGGTGCAAGAAGCAACAGTTGTTCTGAATTTGGTATTTACCATTCCAGATCACATTTTTGTACATCATTAAGTGTTCATGAAGTTCCCTAGTGGAACAAGCATTAAACACAGCACTACTAACTGATAGGCTGACAGTCTGAACCCATGAGTCACAGTTGACAGCAACTGGTTTGGTTTTTGGTATACATACATCTGCAATGTGTAGCACGTGTATTAGTATTTTAACTTCATATAAATTGTAGTATTTTGAACATATCATCTGCAAATTCCCTTTTGTGCTCAATTTCAAGTTTTAACTATATCAACACATGTAGTTTATTCATGTTTGGCTATTGAATAATTCCATTAAGTAATTATTATGTGATTTTCATACTCATTTTCTTAATTATAGCCTGATAGTTTGTTTCCAATTCATGTCCTTAAGAAACAATACTGCAGTGAACATATGCATATATTTTTACATGCATACACGTGACATCATTCCTCTAAGATACATAACATGAAGTTGTGGAGTCATGTTTTCAGGTTTACTAGAAATTACAACATTGCTTTAAAGATAATTGGGACAATTTATTGTCCTCCAAAATTAAATGAAGGCTCTCAAATCACAAGACGTGTCAGACTTTTTCATGTTTATCATTTTGATAGGTACGAAATAATATCTCATTATTTTTACATGCATTTCCCAAACTACACATGAAACAGAGCATGTTTCCATTTGTTTATGTGCCACTCAGGTTTTCTCTTTCTGTGAAGCATTTGTTCATAATTTTTCCCATTTTTTTTTATTCATTTATTTCTGCTTTTAGTTTTAGTTTTAATATATAGGAATTGTTTACAGACTTCCAGGTACATGTTTTGGATCCCTATTCTCTCGATCTAAAGCTTACATAAGGCATCTTTCACTATCTAGGTATTTTAAATTTTGGTGCATTAGAAATTATAATTTTTGTTATGGGCTATATTTTTAGCTATCTGCAAGGAGCTCTAGTAGCATAGTGGTTACAAATCAGGCTGAGAACCGCAAGGTCAGCAGTTCGAAACTACCAGCTGTCCTGTGGGAAAAAGATGAGGCATTCTGCTCCCATAAAGATTTACAGCCTCGAAACCCCTGTACAGGGTCGCTATGAGTCAGAACCGACTCCATGGCACACAGCCAGCCAGCAGAAAGAGACATTGGAAAAAGTTCTGTATCATCAGTCAACACAAGGCCAGGGGCAGATTGTGGAACAGACCATTAATTGCTCATATGCAAATTAAACTGAAGCTGAGGAAAATGAAAACAAGTCCACGAGAGCCAAAATATGACCTTGAATATATCCCACCTGAATTTAGAGGTCTTCTGAAGAACAGATTTAATACATTAAACACTAAAAATCGAAGACCAGCGGAATTGTGGGATGATATCAACAACATCATAGAGAAAGAAAACAAAAGTCATTAAGAAGGCAAGAAAGACGGAAAAGATCAAAATGAATATCAGAAGAGATACTGAAATTTTCTCTGCAGCATAAAGATGCTGGAAATGGAAGAAATTAGGAGGTACAAAAGCCGAACAGAACATATCAAAGGTCAGAGAAGATAAAGTCAAATATTACAACAAAATGTGCAAAGATCTGGAGTCAGAAAACCAAAAAGGAAGAGCACGCCTCAGCATTTCTTAAGCTGGGGGAACTGAAAAAAAAATTCAAGTCTAGACTTTTGTTATTGAAGGATTCTCTGGGCAAATTATTGAATGATGCAGAAAGCATCAAAAGAAGATAGAAGGAATACACAGAGTCACTGTACAAAAAGAAAATTGTTGATGTTCAATGGTTTCAAGAGGGAGCATATGATCAAGAGCCAATGATACTGAAGGAGGAAGTCCAAGGTATATTGAAGGAATTGGCAAAGAACAAGTCACCAGGAATTGATGGAATAAAAATTGAAATCTTTCAAGAAAGTGAGGCAGCACAGAAGGCACTCACTGATCTCTGCCAAGAAATTTGGAAGACAACTCTCTGGCCGACTGATTGGAAGAGATCCGTATTTGTGCCCATTCCAAAGAGAGGTGACCCAATGGAATGTGGAAATCATTGAACAATATCTTTTATATCCTATGCGAGTAAAGTTTTACTAAAGGTAATACAGAAATGGCTGCAAGCATACATTAGAGAGAACTTCCTGAATTTCAGGCTGGATTCAGAACAAGCCGTGGAATGAGGGATATCATTGGTGATATCCGGTGGATTTTGGCTGAAAGCAGAGAATATCAGAAAGATGTTTACCTGTGCTTTATTGACTATGCAAAGGCTTTCAATTGTGTGGCTCATGACAAGCTATGGACAACATTGTGAAGTATGAGTATACTGGGTCATTTAATTGTGCTCATGAGGAATCTGTACATGGACCAAGAGGCAGTTATTCGAACAGAAAAGGGGAACACTGAATGGTTCAAAATTAAGAAAGTTGTGCAACAAGGTTGTATTCTTTCACCATACTTATTCATCCTGTATGCTGAGCAAATAATCTGAGAAGCTGGGTTGTATGAAGAAAAACGTGGCATCAGGATTGGAGGAAGACTCATTAACAACCTGCAATATGCAGATGATACAACCTTGCTTGCTGAAAGTGAAGAAAACTTGAAATATTTGCTGATGAATATCAAACAGCACAGCCTTCAGTATGGATTACATCTTAATGTAAAGAAAACAAAATTCCTTCCCCTGGACCAATAAACAACACTCTTATCAATGGAGAAAAGATTGAAGTTGTCAAGGACTTCATTCTTCTTGGATCAACTATCAATACTTATGGAAGCAGCAGTCAAGAAATCAAATGATGTATTGCATTAGGCAAATCTGCTGCACAAAACCTTTTTAAAGTGTTGAAGAACAAAGATGTCAGCTTGAGGACTTAGGTGCGCCTGACCCAAGCCTTGGTACTTTCAGTTGTCTCATATGCATGTGAAAGCTGGACAGTGAATAAGGAAGACTGTAGAAAAATTTGTGCTTATAGTGTTGGAGGAGAATATTGAAAGTGCCACGGGCTGCCAAAAGAACCAACAGACCTGTGTTGGAAGAAGTGCAGCCAGAGTGCTCTTGGAGGCCAAGATGGCCAAACTTCATCTCTCATACTTCAGACATAGTGTCACGAGGGACCAGTCATTGGAGAAAAATATTATGCTTGGTAAGGTGGAGGGTCAGAGAAAAAGAGGATGGATTTTGTAGCAAGATGGATTTGCAAAGTGGCAGCATCAATGGGCTCAAGCATGGCAACAATTGTGAGGTTGGCCTAGGATCAGGCATTGTTTTGTTCTGTTGTATATAGGATCAGTATGAGTTGGTACCAACTCAATGGCACCTAACAACAACAACAAACACAACCCATCCTAACTCAGATCATAAGCATAATTGAATTGTACCAGCACCTTCTTCTCTCTAAATATGTTAAGATTTTGAGTTTAAATATTAAGAATTCCGATAGTTTGAGTTATTCAAGTATGTTTGGAATCTGAGTTAAGAAAGCTAAGAGAAAGATTTTGGAGGGAAAAGGCAGTTGGGAATGAGGAGATCCAGGAAACCTGTAATGTATTAGTATGTAGGAGAACAGGTGTATGTCTGTTACTCCTATAAATATTAAAGCTTATTTTTACACATTTCAGTCTTCAGTATACGTGGCATTTATTCTTACATATGCCATAATGTAGAAATCCAGTTTAGATTTTTTATTTTATTTTATTTTAGGAATAAGCACTTGACAAGACTGTCTGTTTTTAGTATTGAGGTAACTTGAATGTTGCTGTGATGATGAAAGCTATACCTCCAGTATTTTAAATATCAGAGTCACCCATGGTGCACAGGTTTCAATGTAGCTTCCAGAGTAAGATAGACTAGGAAAAAGAGATAGATTGCTTGTGAAAATTTAGCCACTGAATAATAGCCAGTCTTACGAAGAGCAGTAGAACATGGTTAGATATAGTGCCAAAAGATGAAAACATTATCAATACTACCAAAATATTGTAACATATTGTGCTGGAAGGAGTCTTGGTGTGGCACTGTGCGTTAATGCGCCAGACTGCAAAGCCATTTGAACTGCAAGGTCAGCGGTTCAAGCTCACCAGCTGCTCCTTGGAAACCCTATACAGGTTTGCTATGGGTCAGAACCGACTCGACGGCACTTAACAACAACAACAATAGTGCTGGAAGATGATCCCCTCAATTTAGGGAGCTTCAAAATACAACTAGGGAAGAGCTGCCTCATCAAAGTAGAGCTTACCATGCTGGCAAGAATGGAATAAGGCTATCAGGAACTCCATTCGCTGATGAGGCACAACTCAGAATGAGATGAAGCATTTCTAAATATCCACTAATAGTCAGAATTTGGAATGTTCTAAATTTGGATCTAGGAAAGTTGGAAGCTTTCAAAAATGAAATGGAATACATAAGTATTGATGTCCTGAGCATTAGTGAGCTTAAATGGACTAATACTGACCATTTTAAATCTGACATTCAAATGGATTACTATGTCAGGAATGACAAAACCAAGAGGAATGATGTAGTGTTCATCAAGAAAAAGGACGTTTCAAGATCTATCTTGAATTATAAAGGTGTCTTTGGTGATATAATATTTACACACTTAGAAGGTAGACCTGCAAATACCACTATTAATCAAATTTATGCACCAACCACTGAAGCCAGTGCAGATGAAATTGCAGAATTCTACTAACTTCTTCACTCTGAAATTGATCAAACATGTAATCAACTTGTATTGATAGTTATTGGTAAGTGGAATGTGAAGGTGGAAACAAAGAAGAAGGATTGATTATTGGAAAATATGACCTGGAGATCATATGATAGAATTTTGCAAGGACAATAACTTTCATTGAAAATATGTTTTTAAAATAAACCAAAAAAATGTGATTATAAATATGTCTCAACAAATGGAATACACAGGAATCAAATTGACTGTGCCTGTGGGAAACCTCCATATCATCAGACTTTTGCCAAGAGCAGACTGTGGAATAGACAATTGCTCATATGCAAGTTCAGGCTAAAGTTCAAGAAAATTAAAGCAAGTCCACAAGGTCCAAAATACGACCTTGAACATATCACATCTGAATTCAGAGATCATCTCAAAAACAGCTTTGATGCATTAGACACTAATGACCGAAGACCAGAAGAATTGTGGGATGACATCAGGACCTCACACAGGAAGAAAGCAAAAGGTCATTAAGAAGACACAAAAGATGGAAGAGAGCAAAACAGATGTCAGAAGAGATTCTGAAACTTTCTCTCCATCATGCATATGCTAAAGCAAATGGAAGAAAGGAAGAGGTAACAGAAATGACCAGAAAATTTCAAAGACTAGCTTGAGAAGACAAATCAAGTATTATAATGAAATGTGCAAAGTTCTGGAGTTAGAAACCCAAAAGGGAAGAATATGCTCATCAATTCTCAAGGTGAAAGAACTGAAGAAATCATGTTCTCATATGAAGCCAGACCTGATCTTTTTATACTCTCTCTGCTTTCTGTTTCTTTTGCCTTGTAAAAGACATCTTCTGTAAGTAGTTTCTGCCCTTGGCTATTACATCATCAGTAGCTCTTTTCTACCATATTATTCTCATCAGACTACAAATATGGGGACCCTGGTATGGAGCTGTAGGATAAACACTTAACTGCTAACTGTAAGTTCTGGGTTCAAACCCACCAGCTGCTCTTCAGAAACAATATACGAGTTCGAAGTGTGTCAGAACCAACTTGATGGCTCTTAATAACAAAATAACAATACAAATATGACACTATACATCCTACCTTAAAAAAAGTTTCTACTCTAGTTATCTATATCCACATGCTACACATTATTCAAAATAATTGTTTTTACACTCTGTTTCCAATTCCTCTCCTCTTAAATTCCTTCAAACTCCTTTAAATCATGATGTCTCAATATGAGCCTGAAAGTGCTCTTGTTAACATGACCAATGACCTCCACACATTGTTAAATTTAATTGAAATGATTTTTTCTAGGAAGTTGCCTATTTTGCATAATTTTCAAATGTCTTGACATGTAATTATGTATTATATTATCTTGAAATCTCCTTCATGCTTTCAAAATCTCTAGGGAGTGGTTTCTTTTTCTAATTTTGTCTGTCACTTTTATCTTTCATATTTTTCTTTTCAAAGAATCAGCTGTTTTAATTGTTGATCTTCTTTTACCAATTAATAAATTTACCTTTATTAGTTGCTTCACTGTGTTTCTTGGGGCTTATTTTCTTCACCTTTTTCTAACTTTTTTTTTTTTTTAAGAAGAAGTAAAACTTAATCATATTTAATCTTTGTTCTAATAAAAGATCTTCATGGTCTTAAGTCTTATATGGTCATTCCACTACATTAATTTTAAAATACTGTCTAACTCCCAATATAATATTTCCTCGAACCATGAGTTTCAAGGAAACTCAATTTACAAACAATGAGGATTTTTTATATTATATATTGAGCATCTGAGGGATTGATTGTCTGTTCAACAGTCTGCCCCTGCTAGTCTTGTTCTGACTGATGATACTGAGTTTCTCTGTCATCTCTTTCAACAGTTAAAGATGATTTGATTTCTGTGTATTCCAAATAGTGAGGTCTATGTGAATAGCTGTCATTTATGTTTTTGGGGAAAAAAAATATTTGCAATGAATAAGTTATTTGTCCTTCAAAATTGTGTCCTGTGATCTCTGGTGTTGTTTTTATCACTAAGATCATATTTTTCAACTGCTGACCATTCTTTGTTTCCAAATTTCCCAAGTAATTATCAGTGCATCTTGATTGTGTGTTTGATAAATTTCAGACTACCGAAGTTGGTAAAAATCCTCAATTTCTTCACCTAGTGGTTGGTGTTTATTTGAGTAATAGGCACATTAGTTGGTCTTCCTTATGTGTGTACAGATATTATCTTACCACTGAAAGTTTTGTACTTCAGAGAAGATCTTGAAATGCTTTTTTGACAATGAATGTAACACCATTCCTCTTCAATTTGTATCATAGGATTCAGAATAGCATACCACATGATTGTCTGACCCAACCTGACCAATACAATTCATTCAGTTCACTAGGCTTAGGCTTTTGATTTCCATTTGATTTCTGACAGTTCCTAATTTTCCTTGATTAATACTTGATAAATTCTATGTTATAATTATTAATGGATACTTGATACTGTTTCTTTTCATTTTGACTCATGAGAATGCTACACCAGCAAATGAAGGTCATGAAAACTTTGCTCCATATCCATCATTAATGCCACTTGTACTGTAAGAAAGTAGCTCTTCCCTTGTCATATTTTGAATGCCTTCCAACCTGAGGAGTTCATCTTCCAGCATTAAATCTGACAGTATTCTGCTGTCATTCATAAGGTTTTCAGTAAACAGTTGTTTTCAGAATTAGACTGACAGACACATCCATCTTCCTAGTCTGACTTAGTCTGGAAGCTGTACTGAAATTTGTATTTCATCAGTGACCTTGTTGGTATTTGAAATACCAGTGGCATGGATTCCAGCATTTTAGAATCATGAATGCTACGCAAGTAAAACAGACTGATGGATGAGGGCCAGATATACTTACTGAATCTGTATGCTGAGTCAATAATCTGAGGAGCTGATTGATATTAACTGCATCAAGATTGGAGAAGAACTCCAACCTACTATAGGCAGGTGATACAACCTTGATTGCTAAAAGCAAAGAGAATTAATGAAGATCAAAGACTTCAGTATGAGTTACAAACCAACATAAAAAAAAGTCTCATAACTAGACCAATAATCAACACCAAGGTAAATGAAGAAAAGATTTAAGTTGTCAAGGATTTCATTTTTCTTGAATCCAGAGTCAGTGCCCTTGAAAGTAGCTGTCAAGAAATCAAATGACTTATTAAATTATACAAATCTACTGAAAAAGACATTTTTAATGTATTAAAAAGCAAAGATGTCACTTTGAAGACTAAAGTGTGCCTGACCTAACCCATGGTCTTTTCTTTTTTATCTTTTTATTGTGAATTGAGTTAAGGTTTATAGAGTTTTTATTCAGTAATTGGTACATATTTTGTTTCATCTCATTGATTGCAATCCCTGCAATACACCATCACCTCTGTCACTTCTTCCCTATGTTTCTTGATCTTATTCCCTCCTTAGAATAATCAACCATTTGAGATCAAAAGGCAGCATTTATCCAAGGACAAAGTTTAAAAAGATTAGGTAAGAGGGAAAATGGAAAAAGTTATGGTATTTCCAGTCACCTCATATGCATGGCATGCAAAACTGGATGATGAATGAGGAAGACCAAAAAATAACTGGTGAATTTAAATTCTGGTGTTGGTGAAGAATATTGAATGTACAATAGACTGCCAGAATAAACAAAATTGTCTTAGAAGATGTATAGCCAGAAAACACTGTAAAAGCTAGTGTGGTATCATGGATTAAATTGTGTCTTCCACAAACCATTCAAAGGAATGCTAAGCCTACAGATGGTAAAAGAAGACAAGGCCCTTTCCCCAAAGCTTACACAGACAGAAAGCATTCCTCAAGAGTCTGCACTCTGAATTTGAACTTCTAGTCTCCTTAGCTGTGAGAAAATAAAGTTCTGATCGTACTTGGCAAAGTACAGGGACAGCGAAAATGAGAAAGATTCTCATCACAAGATTCTCACTGTGATGGACTGACACAATTGTTGCCAAAATGGACTCAAACATAGGAACAATGTTGAGGAAAGTGCAGGACTGGGCGATGTTTTGTTATGTTGTACTTAGGGATACTATAACTCAGTACCAACTGATAGTACCTAACAATAATAATATTTTGATCTCTACTTAATAGTATTGAAGTCTGAGAACATGTTCTACATTATTTAATCCCATAAAATTTATTGAAGCTTGTTTTATAACACTGTGCCCTGGTGGCACAGTGGTTAAAACATTCTGTTGTTAACTGAAATGTGAGCAGTTTGAACCCACCAGCTGCTCCATGGGAGAAAGATGAGGCAGTCTACTTAAAAATATATAGTCTTGGAAATTATACAGGTCACCTCTCTTCTGCTTTATTGGGTCACTGTGAGTCAGAATCTACTAGATAGACTTCAGTTTGTTTTTAATCCAGTATATGATAAAAATTTATTGTATATTTTATGAGTACTTGCAAAGAGTATGCATTCTTTAGTTGTGGAGTGGAGAACTCTGTAAGTCAATGGGTCAAGTTTAGTAGTGGTGTTCTTCAAACTTATATAGTCACACTCATGGAAGCAGCAGTCAAAACATCAAACAATGTATTGCATTAGGCAAGTCTTCTACAAAAGACCTCTTTAAAGTGTACAAGAGCATATTTGGGTAATTTTTAGCACTTTTCCCTTAAATTTATTTTTTCCTTTTTATTGTTCCTTTTGTTCCGTTGACATCTTTTCAAATGATGAGTTATATTTTCATTGTTTAAAGCCTCTTCTAAGTTGGAATTGTTATACTTTCTTTGTAAAGAACCAAGGCATTTCAAACCAAAATAGAAGAACATTTGCTTACCATTTTTCAAACTGAAAGAACTGAAGAAGAAAAAGAAAAAAAAAACCCTTGCATTGCAATATTGAAAGATTTTTTGAGTAAAATATTGAACGATGCAGAAAACATCAAGAGAAGATGGAAAGAATACACAGAGCCAAGATTCTAAAAAAGAATTGGCCAATGTCCAAACATTTAGGAAGTAGCATATAATAAAGAGCCGATGGTGCTGAAAGAAGTCCAGGTTGCATTGAAGCCATTGGTGTAAACCTCTAAGAATTATTGGGATACCAATTGAGATGTTTCAACAAACAGACACAGTACTGGAAGTGCTCACTAATATGCAGACATTTGGAAGACAGCTTCTTAACCAACTGACTAGAAGAGATCCATATCTGTGCCCCTTCCAAAAAACAAACAAACAAAAAAAAATGATCCAGTTGAATGTGGATATTTTAGACCTATATCATTAATATCATACACAAATAAAATTTTTCTGAAGATAATTAAAAAACAGTTGTAGCATTACATCATCATGGAACTGACAGAAATTCCATTCAGGTTCAGAACAGGACATGGAACAAGGGATAGCACTGCATATACCAAAGGAATCTTGACTGAAAGCACAGAATACTAGAAAGATGTTTATTTGTGCCTTTTAAAAAAAAACTGTGCAAAGACATCCAACTCTGTGGAGCATATTGAATTATGAGTAACATTGAAAAGAATAGGAATTTCAAAATACTTAATCATATTCATGTGGAACATAAGTATAGACCAAGAGGCAGGTATTCAAACAAAACAAGTAGTTCAGAATCAGGAAGTTTGTGCCTTAGAGTTCAATCATCTCACTATACTTATTCAGCCTACCATAGTCTCAATGAGTCTGAAATGACTTGACAGCCCTTAACAACAGTGACATTCATTCTGTATGCTGAGCATATAAACCAGAAAGCTAGATTATATGAAGAAGAACACAATATTAGGAATTGGAGGAAGACGAATGAACAGCCTGCAAAATGCAGATGACACATTTTGCTTGCTGAAAGTAAAGAGTTCTTGAAACACACTCATTGATGAAGATTCAAGAATATAGCTTTCAGTATGGATTATAGTTTCCAATGAGTGGCTGGTGGATTTGAACTGCTGACTTTACAGTTGCAGTCTGGTGCTTACCCTTCAGAGCCAAACCAGAATGTCCACATTATATAAGAGCCATACTCTTATATAATTCCAGTCCTGAAAAGAAACTGTAAATATGATGGGATATCTCTCCCATAATTATGTTACCTACATGGCAAAGGAATTTTGCAGATAGAATTAAGAATCCCTAAGCAGTGGACTTTGAGCTAAAAGAGAAATTCTTCAGTGGGGGTGGGATAAAGCTGACCTAATCAAATGAGGCTTTAAAGAGAAACTCAGCAGCACCAAAGAAAAATAACATGTAATTTAAAATTAAGAAAAATCAAAGATATTTCACAACTGACTTTACAAAAGCAGCTATGAAAATCAATGGCTATTGGATTCAGAGCTTCAATTGTTGTTGTTAAGTGCTGTTGAGTATGATCCAACCCATAGCAACTGCGTGTAGGGTCTCCAAGGAGCAGTTGGTGAGATGGTGAATTTGAACCATCGACCCTGTGGTTCAAACTAACCTTGCAGTAGAGTGCTTATCTTACAGTGCCAAATGTAGCCCCCAAAAGGGCAATCTAGAACTCTCTCTATATAGAAAAACTATCTTTTAGGAAGGAGATATGAATAAAGATAAGTTCAGGAGAAAAAAGACTAAGGAACTTTCTCACGAGATGAAATAATTTGAAAATATTCTCAATTATAAAATGATAAGTCAAAAAAGTATTGCTATTTGGGGGAGGAGGGTCCAGTTCATACATGCACCGGTTCATTTCAAACAAAATGTGTTTAAACATATATCTGCAATTACTCAAAGGTTGTAGACAAGTTATCTCAGTAATTTAATTGTCTTAGTCTCTTTTGGGTGCCTTGGGAAAAAAAAAAAAAAAAGAAGGTCAAATGAAAATAGTGACTTCCAAAGGAATCTGCTTGGCTATTTCATTTCAAGGCAGCTAGAAAAGCTCAGAATATTATGGTGTGGCGCTGTGGGCTAATGCATCAGACTGCAAAGTCATTTGAACTGCAAGGTCGGTGGTTCAAGGTCACCAGCTGTTCCTTGGAAACCCTATACAGGGTTGCTATGGGTCAGAATCGACTTGACGGCACTTAACAACAAGAAGAAACTAAGAAAAGCTGTAGCCATAATATTCTGAGCTTCCCACTGGACAAGATCATTAATATCATATGCAAGTAAAATTTTGCTAAAGATAATTAGAAAACAGATGCAGCAGTACGTTGACAGGGAACTGAAAGATGGTCAAGCCATATTCAGGCAAGGATGTGAAACAAAGCATATCATAGCTGACGTCAGATGGATCTAGGCTGAAAACAAAGAATACCATAAAGGTGTTTAATTGTGCTTTAGTGACTATGAAAAAACTTTTGACTATGTGGATCTTGACAAGCTAAGGACAACATTGTGGAGAATGAGTACTCCAGAACACTTCATTGTTCTCATGAGAAACCTGTGCATTGACCAAAAGGAAGTATTTCAAACAGAACAAGAGGACACTGAATGGTTTAAAAATAAAAAAGTTGTGCACCAGAGTTGTGTTCTTTCATGGTATTTATGCAGTCTGTAAATTGAACAAATAATCCAAAAAGTTTTATTATATGAAGAAGAATGTTGCATCAGGATTGGAGGGAGCCTTATTTACTGCCTGTTCTTGCTGAAAGCAAAGAAGACTTAAAATACTTACCGATGAAGATCAAAAAGAAAATCCCCCCACCACGGAATCAATAAATAATGTCAAGATAAATGGAGAAAAGATTGAAGTCAGAGATTGTATTTTGCTTGGATCCACTATCAAAATTACTGGGAGCAGCTGTCAAGAAATCAAACGATGTATTGCTTTAGGTAAATTTGTTGCTTAAGACCTCTTTAAAGTGTTAAACAGCAAAGATGTAAGTTTGAGGACTAAAGCTGGCCTGATTCAAACCATGGTGTTTTCAATAGCTTCATATGCATGTGAAAGTTGGACAGTAAATAAGGAAGACTGTAGAAGAATTGATGCATTTGAATTATGGTGCAAGAAAAGAAAATTAAATGTACCATGGACTTCTAGAAGAACAAACAAATCTGTGTTAGAAGTCCAGCCAGAATGCTCCTTAGAAGGCAGAATGGCAAGACACATACTTCTGACATATTATCAGGAGAGATCAGTTGTTGGAGAAGGACATCATGCTAGGTAAAGTGGAGGTTCAGCAAAAAAGAAGACCCCCAGTGAGATTAACTAGCATAATTGCAGCAGCAATGGACTCAAGTTTAGCAATAATTTTCAGGATGATGCAGACCAGGCAACATTTTGTTCTGCCGTGCATAAGGTTGCTATGAGATGGTACTGACTTGTTGGCACATAACAATAACAAATGATATAATCTTAATAGGTAATCTCAGAGGACACAGGACAATCACAGGGGCTTGTTATAAACAAGTTTTAAGAAACCTGAAAGCGGCATTGGTGAAAAAAAGCCTAGGAAAGTTACCAAATGAGTTTTTCTTTCCATCATGAAAATGTGCCTGCTTATTCTTCTAGGGCAGGAAGGTTTGCCCTATGAGAATTTCTTTGAGAAACTCAGCCCATCTACCCCACACAGCTGATCCTGCCCCTCCAAATTTCTTTTTTTCCACAAACTCAAAGAACATTTGAAAGTCACATGATTTGTTTCCCTTAAGGTTGCGTAAACTGCCATTTTGACTTGTAAACAGAAGAGCGCAGAATTCTTTGGGGAAGGTTTAGGGAGATGGAAACACTGCTCTGCCAAAGTTTATATTGAGGATATGTAAGAAATAATAGCTTCAATTTTTTATATTTTTGTTTCAGGTTTCTAGGATTTTATAGCAATACTCTGACTTACCCTGGTATACTAGTCAGAAGGGATGTATTCCAGGTAAAATATTTCAGATGTAAAAAAAAATAAAGAGCAAAGAAAATAGTAAATGGGGGGACAACTCTAAACAGCATTTACTTTATAAACTATAATAATAATGTTTTATAGCACTAAAAATGGTAAAAACAGACTTAATTGTTATTAAAAATAACACTTAGTGCTAATGTTGTACTATCTTGCTTAGATAAATGTTGATACATTTTTAGATAGAATCAATTAAATATGCATTAAACTTTCTGAAGTAATCACTGAATTATTAGTTTTCTATTGTTGCATAAGAGATTACCATGAAGTTAGCAGTTTAAAACAACACAGATATATATCACAGTGTTCATGGACTCATGATGATATGGGTCACCTGGTGATCTTTTTAGGAGGAAAAATCAAGGTGTGAGCCATAGTTGCTATCTCATCTGAGGTTCCAGCGCCTCTTCCGAGCTTACCATTTTTAGCATAGTTCAGCTCCATATGGTGAAGGACTAAGGCACTTAGTTCATACAGGTTGTCTGCCATCCTGTCATGTAGCCCTCTCCACAACATGGCAGGCAACATACCCTTCATTTATTAGACGGCTTATGGTGGTGGTGGTAGTGTGCTAACCAGTCTGTTCTGACTCATAGCAACCCTGTATAGGGTTCCCAAGGCAGGCTTTAAATCTTCATAGGAGCAGAAAGCCTCATCTCTCTTCCACAAAGCTACTAATGGATTTGAACTGTTGACTTTTCTTTTAGCAGCCCAATGAGTAACCCACTAAGTTACCAAGATTCCTTAAAAGGATTGTTCTTGTTGCTAAGTTGTTAAGTGCTATTGAGTCAGTTCCTACTCATCATGACCCTGTACAGGGTTTCTGAGGAACGACTGGTGAGTCTGAAACAGACCTTGCAGTTCAAACCAACATTATGGCGATTGCTTATCCCACAGCACCACACTATAGGACAATATAACACTAATAATCAAATAAAGGGGAAATATTTTTTAAAATATTTTAATAACTCCAATAAATAAGAAAATAAAGATGAAATGTTCAAAACCCCCAGAAAACCTAACTCATAAAAAGTGGCATGTTGTTGTTAGGTGCCGTGAAGTCAGTTCCAACCCGTATCAACCCTCTATAGTGTTTTCAAGGAGTAGCTGATGGATTTGAACCACCAACCATATGGTTGGCTGTCCAGTGCTTATCCTATAGTTCTGATAAATTCGTTAGTGAAGGAAGACCATAATCTACTAGAGAATATAAGACGATGTAACCTCCTCCATTTAAATTTCTGAAACAAGTGAAAGTGTGGAGTGTTGTTGGGAAAACTAAAAACTCTTGATGGGAATTTCTAGTGGCCAAAGAGAACTACATTACCCAGGGTCACACCTCCCCAGAACAACACCATGCAGAGGTATAAAAGCCGACCCTATTTCCTTTAGTGGTGCTAAGGTGCTGCAGAGTCCATTTTCAACTCAGAGCAACCCCATGTGACAGACTAGAAATGGTTTATAGGAGCAGATCATCAGGTCTAACTCCTCAAAGCCCGTGGTTGGGTTTGAACCCAGTCTTTTGGTTAGCAGATGAATGCTTAACCCTCATGCCACTAGGGATTGTCAGAGATGTAAAAAGCCAAACCTTGTAATCATAAAACACATTTTTCCAATTCTGCTTACGTCACTCCCCAATAGGAGTTGTTTCCACAAGTACTCCACAATAAATCACTAGCATGCAAATCTCCACCTTAAAATTTGTTTTTCACTTTGAAACCTGATCTAAAACAGTCATCTTGATATGTGCATGGAAAAATACCCAATTCTTTTACTGCTTCTGTCTGGCACTAGCTGCAAATGCAGCACTTCTTGCTCTAACCCAAACCACTTGGAGAGAAGTCAGATCTCCCTGCATGATTCAAACTACTGCAATACTAACCGCTATTCACTGTGCATCTAACAACATTGCCACTCCTTTAAAATCTTGTCTGGTTTCTTCTCAAGAAGTCATCCCTTCTGATTGTAAGCTCTCATTGAAGTTTTCAGAATGTTTACAGTCTTCTTTCTATCTAATTTTGAGATACCAATTAATGACTTACCAATGAGAACAGTCACAAATGAAATACAATTGTGCATCCCGATTTGAATCAATGCTCTTGCTTATCTCAATAAATTACTAATTTTATTTTTAGGATATGTAGATAAATGTATTAATGGAAGTCTTCCAATTTTGACCCAGAATGTGTTATTGGTTTTCTGGAATAGAGAAAAATGTAAATAAATGAATAACAAAATATTAGGTAGAGAGCCCGAGGAAAAAGGATGATTAATGCTAGTTGACAATGATATTTAAAACAATGTTTTTCCACTCAATCTTGGGAGACTGCATAGCTGTCTCCTATACATTGGAGACAGCTGTTTTCATGATGGTAACAGCTGGAGCTATGGTATCCTGTAGGCAATCTCAGATCACTTTAAGGACCTGGTGTTTCCCATGAGACATTAGTTAGTGTCTCCTGCTGAAAACAACACATCAAATGAAAGGATAGAACAGAGAGGGTGAAAAGCTTAGTAGAACCATCCAAAGTATTCTAAGCCCAGGGCCTCAGAAAAAATCAGCCTTACCTAAATTATGGCATGTGCTGATAAAGTACACATGTGATTAAAAATTCATCATCATTAGCACCCTAAATGCTACCACCATTAAAACCCTCTAATGAATAGGTGCAGCATGCAGGTCTGGTGAGAGGCTCACAACAGGATGTGACAAGCACCCAGTCTTCCTTTTACAACCGTCAATCTGCCATTCTGTTGGAAAGTTCTTTGGATTGTCCATGTACTTCCTGGCTAGTGGCACCAACATCCACCAAACTACCCATGAGAGAACCTTGGGATTGGCTAATGTTATTTTCCAGGCCCACCTGGAGGTAAACAACCATTCATCATGTTCTTTAGGCTCCATCACCTTAATGGAGTCCTGGGGTGGCACTACTGGATAAGCTGTAGGACTGCTAACTGCAAGGTATTGTTGTTAAGTGCTTTGGGGTCAATTCCGACCCACACTGACTCTGTATAGGGTTTCCAAGGAACAGCTGGTGAGCTTGAACCACCAATCTTGCAGTTCAAATGGCTTTGCAGTCTGGCACATTAGCCCACAGTGCCTGCAAGGTAGGAGGCTCAAATACACCAGCTGCTCCTCGGAAACCCTATAAAGGGTGACTATACTTTGGAACCAATTGGACGGCACTTAACAAAAAAAATATCTTCCCAAATTTTACCAACATAATCATTTCTGACTGTTTGCATTCTCTTCTTCAATCCATTCTCCACCAGAGGAAAAGAGAGAGAGAAAAAAAAAAAAAAGTTTCTTTTACCAGCCTATACAAGTCATAGCATGACAACCCATTTCCCCATTGGCCTTAGGATAAAAGGTAAGCCCTTTAGCGTTATACAGAAAGCTTTAATCATTGTAGTCTAAGAATCATCACCTGCTGATCTACACTATTTTAAGTTTTATGCTCTAGTGATACTGAATGCTTCCATTTATCCAAATTGGTCAAATATTGCATGTTTTTATCCTCTCTACAAGGAGCTCTGGTAGTGTAGTGGCTACAAATAGGGCTGCTAATCTTACGGTCAGCAGTTCATAACTACCAGCTGTTCTGCAGGAAAAAGATGAGGCTTTCTGCTCCCGTAAAGATTTACAGCCTCAGAAACCCTGTACAGGGTTGCTATGAGTTGGAACTGACTCCACAGCACATAACAATAACAACAACAACCCTTTGTACATTCTTCTCTTCTGTCTGAAACACATGTCTTTCCCTCCATTTGCTTCATCCATCCCTACCTGGAGAACTTCAACTCATCCCTGAGCCATTACAGATGTCATGTCTCTAAGAAATCGTTCTTGAGACTTTTGTCCTCTGGACCTTTCAATTCAAACCCAACAGCTGCTCCTTGTAAACTCTATACAAGGTTGTTATGAGATGGAACTGGGTCGATGGCACTTAGCAATGACAACAACAGTCAGTTACCTTGACTGAGCTGCATGTGCCAATAGCTTCAGCTATTTGTTAAACTCTTCACTAGCAGATCTTGTCCTATATTTATCACCATTACCTCACACAGTCCCTGACATGGAATAGGTACATGATAAATATTTTAAACTGAGTGCAATTGAATTGAGCTGAATAATAATCTAGTTGCTGAGGAAGTGCAAACAAACAAAAAGATTCAAATGCAAAGTGCCAAATGTGCACTTATGGTTGCTAAAAAGTGAACAATTACTCGAGGCTAGAGAGACTTGGATAGGTAGAACATTAGATGGCATCAATGTTGTTTTCCATAGGCCTTTATGCTCATTTCGGCCCTCATAAAGACATAGTGAGTGTGGAACTAGGGGGTGCAAACACGCTGGGATTGTATCAGCAGGTCCCTCTTTAAATCATAATGTGTTCTTTAAGGCACAAGGAAAGTCAAACAAAATATGTGTCTTCTTGTTGTTTGTTTCATGTAGTCAGGTCAAATCTGACTCATAGCAACCTTGTATAGGGTATCCAAGGAGCAGCTAATGGGTTTGTACTGCTGACCTTATGGTTCAACCTGACCTTGTGATCCAGTGCTTATCCTATAGTGCCACTTACTATTGTTAAGTGCTGCCAAGTTGGTTCTGACCCATAGCGACCCTGTGTAGGGTTTCCAAGGAGCAGATGGTGAACTTGAACCACTGACCTTGTGGTTCAAACCGACTTTGCAGTCTAGTGTATTAGCCCACAGCAATAGGAATTCTTACCTGTACAGGAGTTGGAGGGCAGAGCAATTCCATTCCCACAACAAAGGAAAAACTGTGAAAATATTCCTCACGTGAAATGTTTTTGCTTTTGTTGCTAAACCCTCTCCCTTACCACCCCTACCATGAATCAAATTTTACGTAAAACAACAAATTGACTAAGTATCCCAATCTGAAATAGTTTCCTTTAGATGACTTAGAAATATCCAGAATTTGTCTAAGGATACTAAGTAGGACTTTGCGTTACATTGTGTGATCATGAGGGTCTACCAAGATGTTCCTTGTCAGACCCAAGAGCTAGCTTATATAAGAGATGGCCACTTTGGTTCTTTTGCACAGTAAGATGAACTTTTCTGGTGGTTAAGGGAATAATCATTTGTCCTTCTTTTCAGCCTTCCAGTGTTCAGTAAGGTTGAATTTCAATTTCTGAGCATTCTGCTACAAAATAAATGAAAATTTTCAAATGAGCAAAGAAAGATGATCCATGTATTTACATTTTTATTTATTTATTAGCCAGAGAGATAGTGGACTGCCTCATTCAAATTTTTCATACCTGTCAGCTTCCAATGATGATTCATTCAGACACTGCATCTCTTTAAACACAGACAACCCTTCAGCGCAGTGAAAATGTCACACGTGTCATTCAGGAGGCTGTTTCTCACTGTCTCAGGAAAATATGGGTGCTGAACACTTTGCACAGGTCTACTGCTTTCACTACATGTGACAGATTCTAATCTGTCTGTTTCCCCCCGGGAGCTCACTAGTTCCTGAAGTAGGAATTGGAAAAGGTCTGTCTTTCTTGGTCACGACTACTCAAAAGTGGATTTGAGCCCTAATGACCAAATTCATGCAATGTTCTTGAGTAAACAAGCTTGAGTGAAATGCTCCACCTGGTTTGTTGACCCCCAGCCCCATGTTATACGTCTCTTTGGCCAGGAAAGGATGTAGGAGGATGAGAACCTTTCAAGAGGAAGAGGAGATGACCTCTGACAATAAGCAAACACATACTATCAAATGAGAATAGAGACAGAAAGTGACTATGTCCCTGACCTTGTTACGTAGCACACACAGGGTCAAGCTCTGCTAGCAGCTATGTACTCAGTCTGGGAAAACCTACCACCACCTTAACTGAAACTGTGTCGTTCCTCCCAGATGCAGGCTTTCTCACACAGAGCCCCTAATACAAAGCTTAAGCTTTTCATTCTTTGGATAAGATCTAATAACTAAATGAAATGAGCCCTGATGGCCTAGCGGAGCCTTGGTTTGACACTGTAGGATAAGCACTGGATTGCAACGTCAGTTTGAACTGCAAAGTTGCCAGTTCAAACTTACCAGCCAATCCTGGGAAATCCTCTTCAGGGCCCTTATATATCAGAACCAATTCAATAGGACTTAAGAACAACAACAATAGCCTAGTGGGTTATATGTTGGGTTGCTAAATGCAAGGTCAGCAATTTGAATCTACCAGCTGCTCCGTGGGAGAAAGATGAGGCTTTCTGCTCCTATAAAGATTTACAACCTCGGGAACCCTATACAAGATCGCTATGAGTTGGAACCAAATCCACGGCACACAGCCGCCACCACAATAACTAAATTCTGCAAAAGACAGGTGATATAGGAGTGTCATGCCTATTGTTCGAAACTGTAGTTTGTCTGGGTAGACACTGAGGGAGAAACATGAGTCTTGTTGCACCCACAAATATTAACTACCTAAAAAGGGTTTCATGATTGGATCTAACTCGACAGCACTTAACAACTGGGTAACCAATTTTGTATAGAATATTCTCCTCCAGTTAGAAAACACTGGTTCCACCATAATAGAAAGCTACCAAAATGCCACCACTCATCTGTCAGTTTGTCGTACTGTGGTGTCTTGTGAGTTGCTGTAATTCTGAGAGCAATGCCACTGGTATTTTAAGTACCAGCAGGGTCACCCATGGTAGACAGGTTTCAGATGAGCTTCCAGACAAAAACAGACTAGGAAGAAATAGTCACAAACTAATTTTGAATATTGAGTCACTGAAAATTGAGTCACTGGAAACCTTATGAATAGCACAGAAACACTGTCAGATATAGTGCCGGAAAATGAGCACCTCGGGTGGGAAGGCACTCGAAATGTGATGGGGGAAGAGCTGCCTCCTCAAAGTGGAGTGGACCGTGATGACGTGAATGTAGTAAAGCCCGCCAGACCTTCATTTGCTGATGGGGCACAACTCAAAATGGAGAGAAACATCTGTAAACATCCATTGAAAATTGGAACATGGAATGTATGAAGCATGAATCTGGGAAAATTGGAAGTTGTCAAAAATGAAATGGAACGTATAAACATCAACATCTTAGCCATTAGTGAGCTGAAATGGACTGGTATTGGCCATTTTCAATCTGATGACCACATGGTTTACTATGCCAGAAATGACAAATTGAAGAGGAATGGTTTTGCATTCATTGTCAAAAAGAACATATCCAGATCAGTCATGAGGTACAACGCTGTCTGTGATAGGATAATACCCATGCGCCTATAAGGAAACCCAGCTAATACCACTATTATTCAAATTTACGCACCAACCAGTAAAGCCAGTGTGGATGTTATAGAAGAATTCTACCAACTTCTTCAATCTGAAATTGATCAAACATGCAGTCAAGATATATTGATTGTTACTGGTGATTGGAATGCAAAGGGAGGGAGCAAAGAGGAAGGATCACTAGTTGGAAAATATGGCCTTGGTGATAGAAATTATGCTGCAGATCGCATGATAGAATTCTGTAAAATCAATGATTTGTTCATTTCAAATACCTTCTTTAGACAGACA
>NW_006408744.1:4030363-4037627 GCF_000296735.1 Chrysochloris asiatica | reverse complement strand
TCTCTTTTTCTGCCAAATAATTTGTGTTGCAGACCCTCACTTGAGGGAGTGGTGTGTCTTGTCTTTACTGCTGCTGTTCTTGCTGTGACCCTACCTCATAATTATTTTTTTTTATCCGGAGCAGGGGTAATGGATTCTTATTTCTGTCAGAGCCTTTTAAGACAACTGAGAAAGGAAATGGTCACCATCCTTTATCCAAATATATCCTGCCATCCCAGTCTTGCTCCAGCTAAGCATACAAAAAGCTCACTGGAAGATCAGGGTATTTTCTATTCAATGGTCAAGTATCACACAAAAGGATTATGGAGTAACAGAGCTTTTGTTGTTGTTGTTTTTTCCACCCTGGTGGCACTGTAAGATAAGCACTGGACTGCTTATTGCAAGGTCGGTAGTTCAAACCCATCAGTTGCTCTCTGGGATAAATATGAGACTTTCTGCTCCCATAAAGATTGAAAGCTTCAAAATCCCTATCCAAGTTTCTGAGGCTATGCATCAGAATAGATTGGATGGCAGTAGGTTTATATTTATGGTACTTTTGCAAAGTGCTCTATGAATGCTTTCTGATCTTTAAAGTTTTACATTGAAGAACAGAGGCCATGAACTTTATTGTCTCTTAAGTAAGAAAAGATAGGTGCTTCAAAGTTGAATGTTTGGGGTTATAAAGGTAAGATAGAATTCATACTTGTGAACGTTGATCTTAGTATCACAAGGAGGGACATATATATTACCACAGAGGCTGGCCAAATGTTAACGTCTTGGAATGCCAGTTATTTTACTGCTGGATGGTACAGGTTCACCTTTTACTCCCAGTTATTTATTATTAGGATATTTTTCCATATTGCAGAGCATAATCATGGCATTGTATTGTTTTTGACTAAAGCACAAATAAGTTTACAATTAAATGAAGCATTTGACTCTAGCATTTTAAGCTGCTGTCCTAACATTTTATTTATACATTATATATTATACATATATATAAACATTCACTGAATATCTTTTGAGTTCAAGATTCCAGGGGTTGTGGGAGGCATGATGGATAAAGGAGCAATCAAAATAATAAGACACCAGCCCTGCAAAGTAGATACTTACAATTTAGTGGAACGAATATAGAGGAACGCAGAGATTTAAAATATGAGGTAGAACGTCATATGTATTATGAGAATGGTGAACACAAAATACTATGGGTGTTTAGAAAATGAATCATTTCTATATAGTTAGCAAAATTAAAAAAGAAAAAAGATTGATCTCAAAAAAATTACTGGGGTATGTTAGAAAATGTAAATTCATAGAATGTTCTGGAAACAAAGAAGAAGATACTAAGGCAAACATTTACATAGGCCTTTTTTGAGTCTACATATCTGCTCTAGAATATTTTTTGTCACAGGGTCCCCAGCTTAAAAGTGGCTCATATCCTAAAAATATTTAGGAATGCTCTGGTATGTATCAAGTTTTGGGGAAATCAAGAATACAGGTTATTTATATGTTGTACATGTTTGCCCTATGAACATTTAAGGCATAAAATTGAATAACCAGGAAAGAAAGAATTTCATCTCCTTCATTTTAAAAGTGAAGAAATGAGACTCTGACATACAATGGGTCTTCAATATAGTTGTTGAACTTGTTCTTGGGCAGAGATAATGTTAATTTTTAGAAAGTATTCTTTACAAATAATGTAAAGAATACGCTATTTTGGTTAACAATGTTGTTAAGTGCTGTCAAATCCATCCTGACTCCTAGAGACTCTGTATTGGGTTTCCGAGGAGCGGTTGGTAAGATTGAACCACTGATCTTGTGGTTCAAACCAACCTTGTAGTCCAGCTCACTAATCCACAGTGCCACACCAGAACTAGGGAGTCCTTAAATTGTTTTGGAAAGGAGAGCATATATAGAAGCTGAGTCTGGCAGAACTGTTGTATTACAAAGGGAAAATTTTTGATTCAAGGAGGCTAATTGGACACATTGTTTTTGCTGTTAAGTGCCATCAAGTTGGTCCTTACTCATAATGGTACTGTATAGGGTTTCCAACGAGAGGCTCCTGGATTTGAACCAGTTAGCAATTCTGTCTTTATCCTATGGCGCCACAATAGGACTCCTGGAAGTTTATTGAGACAGTTCAAATCCAAACTAGGAGTCAAACCAAATCTATTGCCATTGAGCCTATTTTAATTCATCAGGACCCTATAGGGCAGAATGTTGTGGTTGTTATGTGCCGTGGAGTCAGTTCCAACTCATAATGACCCTGTATAGGGTTTCCAAGGCCATAAATCTTTGCAGGAGCAGAAAACCTCATCTTTCTCCCATGGAACAGCTGGTAGTTTCGAACTGCTGACCACGAGATTAGCAGCCCGATTGGTAACCACTATGCTACCAGAGCTCCTTATAGGGCAGAGTAGAACTGCCCTAATAAGGCTTCCAAGGCTGTAAATCTTAATGGGAAAAGTCAATCTCATATCTCTCCTGTAGAGCAACTTACTGTTGTTAAGTTCCGTTGAGTAACGTCTGACTCATAGCAACCCTGTATAGGGTTTCCAAGGAGTGGCTGGTGAGCTTGAACCACCAATCTTGCAGTTCAAACTGACCCTGTAGTCCAGTGCATTAACCCACTGTGCCACATCAGGACTCCTAGTGATTTCAGATAATCAACTTTGTAGTTAGCAACCCAATGCTTATCCTATTGTGCTACCAGAGCTCCTTTGGGACCATTGTTATGTTGAGTGCCTTCAAGTTGGTTCCAACTCTGAGCAACCCTGTATAGGGTTTCTGAGGAGCAGCTGGTACGTTCAAGCTGCCAAACTTGCTGTTCAAACCAACCTTGCAGTTTTGTGTTTATCCTACATCAAATCAGGGTGGTGACAGAGGACATGCAAAGGAGATAATGGATTCAAAAAGATTGTTGTTGTTGTTGGTAAGTGTTGTCAAGTCGATTCTGACTCATAGCCACCCTGAATAGGGTTTCTGAGAAGCAGCTGGTGAGCTTGAACCGCAGACCTTGAATTTAAGCCAAATTTGCAGTTCAGTGCAAAAACCCACAGCACCACACCAGGATGGAATTTTCACCAGGTGAAATCCTTAGAAGTTGGAATGAATGATGAAGAGTAGGTAGTCGCCAAGGATAATTCACAGGTTTCACGAGCTAGAAAAATGCTTCTAGTTGTATATTTTAGCTGCTACTGCTAAAATATGTAACTCACAAGGAGAACCAGTTTCAGTAAGAAAGTGATATTTGGTTTAGGACATAGACGAATTTGTTAGCAAAGTAAATCATTCCAATTTCCTAACGTTCAGTTTTCAAGAGGGAATTACCATCAGCCCAATGACAATTTCATGGTCAGAGCTGACATTCACTTTTTGGCCTGGTATGGACTTCCTACTGAGCTACGGTCACTATGTACAAGTTGTAAAAACATGCTTAATTTTATAATGCCATCAGTTTGCCAATATTTACTAGAGCTGTATTAATCCATATAACTTATTATATCATGTTAGCTACTCAATTTCATGGTATTTCATGAACTCCAATGGCTGTTGTGTTGCTGTAGGATAAGCAATCGACTGCTAACTGAAATGTCAGTGGTTTCAACCTACCAACCACTCCTTGGAAACCATATCCAGGGTCGCTGTGAGTTGGAATTGACTCGACAGCACTTAACAACAAGTATTTGGAGGTTGGTAAGAATCTCTGGTAGCATAGTGGTTACGAGTCAGGTTGCTAACCTCAAGGTCGGCAGTTCAAAACTACCAGGTGTTCCGCAGGAGAAAGATGAGGCTTTCTAATCCCATAAAGATTTACAGCCTCAGAAACCATGTACAGGGTTGATAGGAGTCGGAACCAACTCCACAGCACATAACAACAACAACAACAAGGGTCAACTGAAAATTCAAAAGCAAGCTTTGTCACACAAGATAAGAAGAAATACAAGCAGGCTTGTTTTCAGCTTTTGCATTTTATTCTTCCTGGAGTTGATGGTAGGTTATGACTGCCAAAATGAAAAGTCAAGTGTCGGCCTGTGGGTGTGGGTTCTGAGTTCAATAGCAATCAAATATGAATTCTTCTGTTATCTGATTAGAGGTCGCTGAGTGTGTTTGACCACTCAACTTAAGGTTGGTGGCTCAAACTTTCCTAGTAGCCCCTTGGAAGAAAAGCCTGGTGATTTGCTGCTCCCTTTAACATTATAGCCAGGAAAACCCTATGGAGTTGTTCACCTCCTGAATGCATGGGGTTACTGTGAATGAGAAACAACTGAATGACAGTTGTTTAGTTTTTTTGATTTTCGTGTCATCTGAATACTTTTAGCTTTTGTTGTTGTTAGGTGCCATAGAGTTGGTTCCAACTCATAGGTTTCTGAGGCTTTAAATCTTCACAGGAGCAGAAAGCCTCATCTTTCTCCCATGAGTGGATGCTATCTGCAAACCATGACTCTTGTGGTTTGTAGTTCAGTGCTTATCATATAGAGCCACCTCATTCCACGTTTAGCTCTAGTTCTAGGAAAACCCGTAAGACTTGGCAAGTTGAGTATTCCTGTAACTCTCCAATGTCTGCCCTGTATGAAAGGCAGACCTGTATCCCTTAGTTTTTACTTTAGATTGTCTCTTTCTTTCTGTGTTCATTCAAACTTTTTCATGTTCCTATCCTGTTGGCTATGAAAGTTGTACTTTTCTTTCAGTTAGAATTTTGTGAAGGTCAGAGTGAAATGAAATGATGCAAAATTAAAAGATGAAGTCAGGGTGAGTACCAGATATTGAGAACTCTCCTCCCACCATGACTTTTGTCCTCCTTCAAGCTGCTGGCTTCTCTGAAGAGGTTCCAGCCTTTTTGTGACACCCTACTGCTCTGGGCCAGCAGCTGGTACATGTCATAATTACTTTAGAGTTGGACTAATTCAAGAGCGCAAGAAATAATGAGATTTGCCTGAAAAACTATGATTAGCACATCTTAAAGATTTAGATCAAGGTTTGCCTCTCCTTATTCTAAAATGTTAAATACATTAGTGTTGCAGTCTACAATAAGAATGAAATACTCTTACTGCAAGTGATAAAGCACAGAAATAGATAGGTGAAAATTAGCATGAATTGTGAATAAATGGAGTCCCGGTGCGCTGCAGTGGGTTAATGTACTAGACTGCAAGGTCAGTTTGAACCACAAGGTCAGTGGTTCAAGCTCACCAGCCACTCCTTGGAAACCCTGTACAGGGTCACTGTGAGTCAGAATCAACTTGATGACACTTAACACCAACAATTATAACAAAGAGTTCAACGGGGAGATGGCAAGACTGTTCCCTAAAGAATGAACTGAGAAACTGCCAATATGTCTCAAGGGTCTTAAGGTATTATAATCATGCCTGAAACTGTATAGATCAAACCCTTCACTTCAACAGCCTGTCATAGAAATGGATTTTTCAGTAGTTACAGATGGTTCACAGAGTCCTAGTATGGCACTGTGGAATAAACACTGGATTACTTCAGACTACCAGTCACTCCTTGAAAACCCTATACAGGGTTGATGACACCTGACAACAACAACATTTCCAATCTAAAACAGTGACAAATAGAGATAGGTACACATAAAATGTTATTACCAAGCCAATAGGAAGCGTTGGACCAAATTCCTAGTTTTGAATCAGTTTTTTTCAGTAAGAAACAACATTTTTGAAATGCAATGGCCAAGGTATTTTACTAAAGTGAAACATGTGTTAATTTTGTTTCTATAGTCCATTTTTTAGGCCTTCATATAACCAGCTATAGTACGAGACAGCATACTAGGTTCTGTGGAGAAAACGAGATGTAAGATCACTATCAGTCCTTGCAAAGGAGCTGCCACAACATCAGGACACATCTACCAGACACATGTATAAGCAGAATACATAAACATGACAGCAGCCTGGTCCATGGCAAGCAGAATACTAATGGCTAAAAGCTGAACAGGAAGTGCCCTGTGCTAGTCCTCACCCTTTCCAGAACACAGTTGTGCCTGCTTTGAACAATTCACTGACTATAAGGACAAAGCTGCATGTATGCAAATGGCAGGTGCCTGTGTATGTTCTCACTCGAAACGGCTCTATCCTTCTTTTTACCGCATTAACTCTTTTAGAGTTATACACCTTTAACTGTTCAACTCCAGTCATTTTTAACTAGGACCTTTGAAAGATGGCTGATTCACTTGACAGATATTGAATTATATCTCTTCTCATGTGCAGGTGATTTTCACGTATGTCCATGTTCATAGGTAAGGGCATCAAGATTCCTGGAAAATGCTATTGATGTGATTCCCTCATGCCTCATGAAAATGCTCAAGATGATTTGGCAGCAAGAAATCACACTATGGCAGGCACCAGGTTTTAAGTTTTTATTTTCACCATGCTTGTACTTTGTTCCACTTTTAGTAGCAGCATGATGTCAGTCACATTTAACTCAGATGAAAACCTGAATTTTTCATATTAATTAAAGTTCAATGGATTTCTTATAAAGAATAGATGAAAAGATCACAGCATTGGGGGCGGGGAGGAAGTCACATGGGCTGGCTATGCTGCAGCTTAACTATGGTTGAGTTGAACTTCCTCCTGGGTTTTCTGGACTGATTCCAAGTTTAGAACGAGATTGACAAACACTGGTAACTTATCCTAGATAATTTGTTTCTGTTGTGAAGAGGAACATAAATGAAGACAGAGATCATGTACTATAAAAAAGTAGTGATATTTTTTCTAGTCCATATATATACTTGATTTACTGTGGCCTTCCCATGAAAGAATACAGTTTGGTACAGAAAAAGAAGAGAGAGAGGCTAACAAGGATTCTCCAGATGTATGTATCTCTAGCTGCTTAAGACAGGAAACAAATTAAAGCCTGAACCCCAAAATTCCTTTTCACAGGCTCCGTGGCTGGTGGGACGGGTAGCCTCAAGATTGGATCAAAGCTGTTTCTGGCCAAGTACCATCCTTATCTGACCAGCTGAATTCATCTGATTTCAATTGTTCATATCTAAACTTTTAAAGGGAGATTTTTTGGTATTACTTGACAAAGACGTGCTGTTGTTAGGTTTAGAGTCAGTACCAAGTTCTAGTGACCCTGTCTATCTATGTACAACAGCATGAAACACTGGCTGGTCCTCCACCATCCTCACAATTAATTATGTTTGAGGCCATTGTTGCCCGGTGTCAACCCATCTCATTGAAGGTCTTCCTCTTTTTTTTACTGACCCTATACTTTATCAAGCATAATGCCTCTTCAGAGACTAGTCCTTCTTGACAACCTGTCCCAAGTATGAAAG
>NW_006408744.1:3946458-4029470 GCF_000296735.1 Chrysochloris asiatica | reverse complement strand
GTCCACTCTGTGTGTAGGTGTGTGTGTGAATGTTTCTTGCTGTGAGGATTTGTTCCCTCTTTTGAGTCGCTGCTCCATAGGTATAGGTCAAGTTCATCAGACTGTATTAGCTCACTCTTTTTTTTTTTTATTTCCTTCTTTCCTCTCCTGGTTGAGCTCCGATCGTCCAGTCATCCGGTCCATGTCACGTGGGTATCATTTGCAAGTGTGGGTGCTCCTGTGCATACGTCCTCTCTTCCCATTAGCCGGTAGCTCCACTCTCCTCTCGAGTTCTCCATGGCCAGGCCACTGACTCTGGGCCCAAGAATCCCCAGGTCTCTTCACACTGCTTGCCAACCGGGTCCCCAACTGGGTCCACAGAAGTCCACTGAGCATTGTAGGGCTTAGCTTGCCACTTCATTGCTGCTTTTACCCCACTTCCCCCCATTGGTGATGTGTGTGGTCACCAATCAGAGCGTGCATTTCCATTGGGTCTTAGTCTTGGAAGGGGGTTTGCGTTGAGAGGACCTGGCCACTTGTCTTGATGTTTCCTAGGTAAGCAATTTGTTTGTTCTTGTAATAACAGCTCATCTGCCTCCATTTTTCCTGCAGGTCTTTCTTTCAAGAGGTATCCTTTATTCTTCTAGCCTCTCCAGGCTGGTCTTCTCATCCTTTCAAGTAGAGATTTCTCATCTCTGGAGATCTGGATGTGGTTCTGGTTTCTATGTATTGTTTTTATGTATTGCAAAGGCTCTGCAAGAAGCCTCGTTCACTGGGTATGCTGTAGCCCCATTTTAGGTATTCCAATCAGTCATAGGCAGAAGACGGACTTACAAGCCTTCTAGTGTGGTGTTTCTGACTATTCCTTTCTCTCCCTCTCCAGGATATGTGTAATCTTCCTAAATAATAAATTTGGTCTAAAAACACAATTCATAGGCTTATATAAATTTCAGCTACTTTCTGTTACTTATAATATGGGTTCAGAAAACCTATTACTGTGGTGAAAGAAAGAGTAATTTTCCTTGACCTAGTCTTCTCCTCAGTATTTTACCTGCCTTTTTCTAGCATGCTGTCTTCTTCCCATAGGGTTTCCAGAAAGATACCAACTACAGATTTAACGTATTTTCTGTGCCTTTAAGTCAGGTTCCTAATATTTAGGACTTTGTCCATTAACAAAGGAGCATTGGTAGCATTGGTAGCTTATTGGATGTAAGAGCAGGACTGCTAATGCAAGAGCGGTTGGTGGGTTTCAACTACCAATCTTTCACTCTGAGGGAGAAAAATGAGGCATTCTGCTCCAGTAAACACTTACAGCCTTGGAAATTCTGTACTGGGTTGCTATGAGTCAGAACTGACTCGATGGCATACAACCACTATCAACACTTTAGCAGTTGCTGCTGTTGCCCTTACTTCTAATTTAATGCTATTAATGTGTCTGCTTTATCTATCTCTGCCTCTTCATATTTGGATGGCTGATTAGAAGACAATCATCTCTACTTAGGAAAACCTCAAGTGTTCTTTAGTCTTTCAGATTTTGCTTTCGGTGCATTGCATTAATCTCTGATAGAACCAGTTTTCCAACAATTAATCAATGCTTCTTATGATCCCATTTAAATGTTCTTCCTCAAGGCTTTGCTTGCTATTGTTTTACCAGTTGGTCTAAACAAAGTGGAACTTAGGAGACTCAGGTCTTAGGACCCAATATGTCACTTGACAGATCGTGGTTCTCACATTATAGAGCATGAGCTGGCTGTAGTACACAGGAGTAACCTAGGTGTGACAGAGAATATACATAACAATTGTTAAGTAGCATCAAGTTGTTTCTGATTCATAGCAATACTGTATCGGGTTTTTGAAGTTTTAAATCTTTGAGGAAGTAGAAAGCCTCATTTTTCTCTCTGTTGTGGAGAGACTGGCAGACTCAAACAGCAGACCTTTTGGTTCACAGCCCTGTGCTTATCGTATGGAGCATTACTGAGGCCCCAGTTAAATATACAGATATGCATCACTTAATGTCAATTTAGGTAATGTCCAAAAGAATATATTTCCCTGGTCCCTTATGCTTATAGTAAAAATCCAAAACACCAAACCCACTTTCAGTGAATGGGTTCCGTAGAGTAGAGTAGAAAGGCCTCATAGATTTTCCAACGCTATAGAAAGAGACTGCCGTTGCTTTCTCTTACAGAGCAGCTGCTGCTGGGCTCACACCATTGATCTCTTAATTAGCAGATGAGTGCTTTAACCACTGCATCAGCAGGACTCCAAGAACATGCTGTTGTTGTTGCTGTGTACCCTCTAGCTGGTTCTGACTCATCGTAACCGTGTATAGGATTTCCAAGAGCAATTGGTGGATTTGAACTACCAATCTTTCAGTGACCAGTCCAGGGCTTATTCTACTTCAGAAATCCTCATTCGAATATCAGATGTAGCAGACATTCTTTGCTAAATAATGAGATCCAATCTGCATCTCCCTAGTTCTCTAGGTCCACATCTGTTCTGACTGGGACATAGTAGGGGCAATGGGTTTGGGCACCCATCTGTGACTACCTGTCTCACTGCTCACTTAGGCAAGAATCACACAAATATTGCCACTGTAATCCCAGACCCAGCCAAGAAGACTACCCAACTCCACCTGGCCACACTGTATCTGACACCCAAGCCTAGGCCACAGTTCCTCATAATGTTGCTAGAAGATAATATAAGAACAAGACTAGGAGAAATACACTATTAAACAAACTGAAAATTCACAGACAACAGAAGATAAGCTGGATAATTGAGACTTCCTAAAAATTAAATACTTACACCCCTTAAGAGATTTTACCAAAAGAGAAAAAGAGAACTAACAGGAAATTTTTTGGCAACAATGTAACTGATAGAATATTTAAAATATATAGAAAACGTTACCACCTCAACAACAAAAAGACAAACAATCCAATTCAAAATGGGCATGAAGAGAAACTTCACCAAAGAAGGCATTCAGGCAGCAGACAAACACATGAAGAGATACTCATAATCATCAGTCACTGAAAAGATGCAAATCTAAACCACATGAGATACCATCTCACTCCTGTAAAAATGACAGTCATTTAAGAAGCAAACAAACCTATAGGAAACAAGAAACGCTGGTGGGATTATTGGAAATTTGAAACACTGACACGTGCTGATGGGATCATAAAATGGTACAACAGCTATGGAATATGATATGGACCTTCTTCAAAAAGCTAAAAATAGAAATACCATATTATCCAGAATTCCAACTCCTAGGTATAAATAAGAGCAGAACAGTGACATGAGTAGACATATGCATACCCATGTTCTTTGCAGCATTATTCACAAGAGGAAACAAATGGAAACAACCTTAGTGTCCATCATTAGATGAATGGATAAATAAATGCAGTACATACATATCATGGAATATTATACAACTTTAAAGAATAGTACTGCATCCATGAAGTATAACATGGGTGAATTTGGAAAGCATTATACTGAATGAAATAAGTCAATCAGAAACTGATAAATATTACATGGTATCACTTTTATAAAATGTCAAGAATAAGTTTACGCTGGAAAGTAAAATTTGTTGTCAATTACCAGGCATGGGAGGGGAGGAAGGGAGAACTACTTACTAATAGTAGTGGTGGTGGTAGTGTGCCATGGTGCAAGTTCTGACTCATAGTGACCTTACATAGAGTTTCCAAGGCTGTAAATCTTCAGGGGAGCTTCCTTCCTGGATGTAGCTGATAATTTCGAACTGTTAACCTTGGGGTTAGCAGCCCGACTCATAACTACTAGGCTACCAGAGCTCCTTGTGGACTGTCAGAAATAGCAACAAATCTTCTTGGAAGAAGTACATTGAGAATATTCCTTAAAAGTGAGGATGGTAAGACTTTATCTCTTATGCTATGGAGGAACCATACCCTAGAGAAGGACATCATGGTTGATAAAGTGGAGGATCAGTGGAAAACAGTGCATGGTAGAAATAATGAAATCAAGCATAAAAACAATTTTGAGGATGGCACAGGACAGGATAGTGTTGTGTTCTATTGTGCATAGGGTTGCTATGAGTAAGAATCAACAGGACAGTATCTAACAACATGATAGCTGCTATAACTTATATAACTTTGCAATAACCATAAAAACGAACAAAATTTTGTGAGTGATTGTTATTGTTGTTAAGTGCCATTGAGTCAGTTCCAACTCATAGCAACACTGTTTAGGGTTTCTGAGGAGCAACTGGTGAGCTTGAACCACCAACCTTGCACTTCAAACCAACTTTGCAGTCCAGCACATTAACTCACAGCACCACACCAGGAATGATTTATTGTTGTTGTTGTAAAGTGCTATTGAGTCGGTTCCGATTCATAGCGACCCTGTGTAGGGTTTTCGAGGAACAGCTGGTGAGCTTGAATGGCCAAACTTGCAGTTTAAGTGACTTTGAAGTCTGGCTCATTAACCCACAGTACCACACCAGGAGTGATTACATAGATGTGTATGTATGTATGTATGTATGTATGTATGTATATAAAACAGAGCACATAGTGGGTACAGTTATGGAAACTTGTTAACATATCCAAACACCTGATGGAACTGAGCGATTGGACTTAAAAGCTACAGACCAAACCAGCGGCAGATTACCCATTAACAAAAATAAGTATGGTTTACCTGTGCTTACTGATCTATGGTGAACAGTTTCACTTATTTTCACCATATTTTGAAGGCTTAAAGATTAATCAGGAATTTGCATTCTGCATATGTTTTAATTTGACTGTTCCATAGAGAGTTAACCCTTATTTGGCTTACTGAGAAGCTTCTAGTTTAAAATAATACTAGAAACATTGTAGACACTCAAAACTGTTTCTTCAGTTAAATTTATTTCTTTAGAAACACATACATTCATTTGTAAATCCTATCTCTATAGAATGTACCAGTTGGTTCTGCTATGATTATTTACTGACCTGTTACAGTAAGTTCTAACAAAGTGGGTGGTATCCAAGTTAAATGCAAACAACAGTGTATGAGTGGGTTTGCATTTTATCCTTTAAATGTTATGCACCAGTTGATAAAACCTGTTATTGTCAAGTTGATTCCAACTCCTGGTTTCACCATGTGTAACAGAGTTGAATGACTCCATACCATTTTCTTGACTGTAATCTTTATGGAAGCAGATTTCCAGGCCTTTATTCTGCAGCGCTTCTGGATGGGTTTGACCCATAGACTGCTAGGTTAGTAGTAGAGCACAAACAATTTTCACAACCTAGGAAACTTACCACTTAATGAAGTTCCATATAACTGCAATTTCCCTTTTGTTTCCCTATTCAGAAGCAGGAAAAATACTGCTACATTGAAGGAATGTTAAGAAAATAATTCTTATAAATTGTTGAGTGGGAAACTACTTTGCCCTGGATACTTTTCCAGACCACCTGAGGAGCCCATGTTCTTTTAGGAAGTGGTCAATTAGACTAAACCAGTTTGAAACTAAAAAACTAGAAAGGGAAAAAAAAGAATTGACCATTTTGTTTGTACTGACTTACAGAATAAGAAATAGAAACTTTGTTTTCACAATCATTTTTGAGTGTTCAATGATAAATTTGAATAACCCAGCCATCATGAATCCTCTAAACTTGCTGTGAATTACAACAAACAGGACAGTGATGCAGTCCTTGACTTTAATAGTAAAAGACATGACTCAAATGGTTTATTGGATAATAATTGAAAACCTTGGTACTGAGCAAATTTATTTTCTACCAGGAAAGTATTTTTATGGAATGAATGCAATACAGTTTTTAATCCATCATTCAGAGGCTATTTTCATTAATCAAACTGGAATGCACTTTTATATTTAATATTGCTTCTTTTTTTTTTCAAAAAGAAAAGTTAGGATAGAAAAATCTTCAAAATTGCATAAGCATTTTTTTTTCACTTTCTAAATGTTAGCACAAATGAAAAAAAATATTTTTATATCTTTAATTCTTTGAGGGGAAAATCTGTTTCCTTCCTTTTTAATAAGTGTGTGGTAATAGAAGGTCAAATAGATAATAAATTGAAGAATTCAACCTGTCTGACAAATACATTATGCTGCTAGAAAGCCAGCATTTATGCAGTTTTCAACAAATCAGAAAATAGAAGATAGGAGCTTTGGGGATTAAACCTTCTTTAGGTATCACAGCAAAAACGAGGGTACCTCTCTTAGTCTTTTCTTTTCTCAGAGTGGATTATAAGTATAATGTAATCTGTGCTCCTATTCAAGTCACTGAGTCAATGGAAATTTATGGGAGAAGGGAAAATTTTTTCTTCTATTTGTACTGAACTAATAATATGCTTAGATATCAAGGATGGAATTAGTCAATTCATTCATGAGAACTATTGTGGGACCAAACATAATTCCTATTCTGGCTAAGGATATCTATGATTAATAATGTTGTTGTTAAGTGCAGTTGAGTTGGTTGCCACTCACAACTATACTGTACAGTGTTTCTGAGGAGTAGTTGGGGAATTTAAACCACTGACCTTGTAGGACTTATCATATGGCACCACATCAGGACTCCGCATAATACTGTTTAAAGATGATAACTAAATGGAAATGAGAACCAAGATGACAGACTAGGTAGATACGCTACTGAGACCCTCTTCAACAAAGAAAGTGAGACCAGATGAAACACGCAGAGAAGATCTTTCTGTAACCCTGAGCTTCAGAGGAAATGTTGGAAAAGTGGATAGCACACCAACTGTGAGGAAAGGCTGAGCAGGAGCAATGAAAAAGGGAGACAAATTGGTGAAAGGCCTTCAAACCAAATGCAGTTTGGCCATTTTGAACTTTTGCCCGCAGTTTTAGAGACATGCACAGGTTGGCAGTACAGATGCATGCCAGGGAATGACAACAGAAGAGGTGTGTTTCTTTCTTGTTCTCCATGGTTCCTGGTGACAGGAAGAGTGGTCAACCCCCAGTCTCAACCACTGCCAAAGTAATCACTGCATCTAAGAGTTCACAGCCAAGAGGCATGGGTCCTGCCAGAATGAAGTAGGCACCAATGGTGCCACCGTGGCACCCGTATTTGAATGTGCTCTGGCCTAGATATACAGAGCCTGCAGAACTGCCTGTAGGTCTTGAATTTGTCAAGCCCAGGTGACCTTTTGGGACAGGCTGATATGTAGGGCTATAGGAACTCCATTTAGGACTGGGAATGCTACCATCTCATCCCTCTCTCAACCACCTCATGAGCTCTTTGATGGACAGGAACCCCCCTCCCCACCAGAGGCGTTTTATTCTTTCTGGGTCCAGCACCTCCACCATTTTGGGTTGGTTTTTTTTTTTCCTCCTTTTGTTGTTTGTTTATTCTTTCTCTTCCTTCTTCTCCCTCCCTTTTCTTGATTTTCACCTTTTCTGCCACTGCTTTCATTTCTTTTGTTTTATTTTCCCCACCTCTTCTTCTTTCTTTTTTTTTCCCCTCTTGATCTTTATTACTCTAATCTCTTTCTCTTTTCATCTTCCATCACTCTGTTTTTGTCTAGTGTGTTTTTTCTTTAAAAATTTTCTTTCTTCTATAAATTTTTTCTCTTTTATAACTTGATTTTACTATTCCTCTTTTCTCTTCTTACATATTATATTTTTTGTTGTTGCTGCTGCCTTGTGTTTTTCCTCCTTTATTATTTACTTTTTCACTATAGTTTGCTTTGTCTTATTTTCTTGTGTGTATGTGCTCTCTTCTTGTCTCACAAGGAAAGAGACAGAATCTGTGCCCACAGCCCCAAAACAAGCATAGCCTCTGTGGCTCCACCCACAGGACAAGAGCCAATAGCAGGTCCATTACCAACTGATCAGCAGCAAACACCAACCAAACCCACCCTGAACTGAGCTCCACGAAGGGCAAACAGAGCACTGGGCACAAGCTTCTATTATCTAATTCTACCCATCAGGAGGTAGTTGGTGAAAATTAAGAATATACCAACATGCAATCATCTATTAAATACAAGTGTAATAATATCACTTCTTGGAGACAACAGACAATTGCCGTTCACATTAAGAAACAAAAAAGAATGGCTCAAACAGTAGAGTCAGAAAATGTTTCTGAGGAAGAAAGTGTAATAGGACTAACTGAGAAAGAATTCAAAAGACTGATATTTGGGTATTTTCAATGGATCAAGAGGAAGCTCAAAGAAATCAAAGAGAAACCAGAAAAAATTTTAAAAGAAACAAGGAAAACACTACATGAACAAAAAGAATTAAATTATATTTTGAAACATTATAAATTCTGCAGAAAGAAATTCAGAAAATTATCTAAACATTTTAGAAATGAGCAGTACATTGAAAAGGCAAAGGAATCAATTTGAAGCAATGGAAGCTTGAGTTACTGAGCTTGAAGATAAACCTCTCAATATCAGTCATCTAGAAGAACAATCAAAGAAAAGAGGTAAAATAATCAAAGAAAGTCTAAGATTTCTTTGGGATGCCACAAAGAGAAATAACTTATAGGGGATCAAAATTCCAGAACAGGAAAAGACAATATAATTCATAGAGAAAATTGTTGAAGAACTGTTAGAAGAAAACTTCTTTAACATCATGAAAGATGAGAAGATACATGTTCAAGAAACTGAAAGAACGCCAGCAGAATAAACTCCAAAAGAAAATCACTGAGACGTAAAATAAACAAATTTGCCAAAACCAAAGACAAAAAAAGACTCCTAACAGTAACTCGGAAAAAACAAAGTTTCCTATAAAGGGAAACCATTAAGAACGTTGTTGATAAGTGCCATCAAGTTGGTTTCAACTTACAGCGATCCTTTACAGGGTTTCTGAGGAGTGATTGGTGAGTTTGAACCACCTTCCTCACAGTTCAAACTGACCTTATGGTGAAGTGCTCATTCTAAAGCACCACACCAGGACTCCACCAATAAGAATAAGCTCTGATTGCTCAGCAGCAATGGAAAGACATTTATGAAACAGTGAAAGAAAAAAAATTGCCAGCCAAGAATCATATACCCAGCAAAACTGTCCCTCAAAAATAACAGTGAAATAAGGATCTTTGCAGGTAAAGAAAAATAAAAGGATTTGTAATAATCCTAGCTAGTGTTCTTTGGCCTGAGAACCACAAATGAAAGACAACAAATTGAGAATAACACACATGCCAACACCTCCCAATACCCAGTTCATAAATAGAAATATTTGTAGTGAAACAAACCAACAATACTGAAAATAGGAACAAGAGGTAACAATTTATAATGAAGACAACTACAAAGCAAAAAGAAGGTACAGTATAGAGGTACAGTACTCCCAAAAGACATGGAAGACAAATTAATTTCAAATAAAAGCAACTATTTTAAACTGGGGAAGAAGCTAATAGAAAATTAATTAATTACAGGGTAACCTCAAAGATAAATTGAATAATGCACAATGAATAAAAGTGGACAGTGAATAAGGATGACTTTAGAAGAATTGATTCATCTGACTTAAGGTGTTGGAGAAGAATATTGATAGTACCTTGGACTTCCAGAAGAACAAACAAATCTGTGTTGGAAGCAGTACAACCAGAATGCACCTTGAAAACCAGGATGCCCAGATTTCATCTCTCATTGTTGTTGTTAAGTGCCTTTGAGTTGGCTCTGAATTGTAGCGACACTGTTTCTGAGTCTTGTAAATCTTTGCGGGAGAAGAAAGTCTTAATCTTTTTCCCAGAGTAGCTGGTAAGCTCAAACCTCCAAAATTGTGGTTCACAGTTCACTGCTTATCCTATGGAGCCACTGTGCACCATCATTTCTCATACTTCAGATATATTATCAGGAGGGATCCATCCCTGGAAAAAGACTTTATGCTTGGTGAAGTGGGTAGTCATCAAAAAAGAAGACTCCCACCGCCAACGAGATGGATTGGCACAGTGGCAGCAACAATGAGCTCAACTGTGGGGATGGGTCCAGGACTGGGCAGTGTTTCATTCTGTTGTGTATGCTGTCACTATGAGTCAGGGCTGACACAATGACATCTGACAACAACAACCTCACCGAAAATTTACATACCTTCACAGCAAAATAAGAAGGAAAGTCATAGCGATTTAGCAAACATTAAGCAAGAGTCATCAAAAAAATGTCAAGAAAACACACAATTTGAATTCAACACCAGAAATTATGTGGTACAAGTAAGCCAGCAGCACCACAAAAAACACACAGCAAAATGACAGCAGTTAATTCTTAATTAGCAACAATTACACTGAAGGAGCTCTGGTAGCGTAGTGGTTATGAGTCGGGCTGCCAACCGCACGGTCAGCAGTTCGAAACTACCAGAAGTTCCGTGGGAGAAAGATGAGATGTTCCTTTCCCTTAAAGATTGGCAGCCTCAGAAACCCTGTACAGGGTCACTATGAGTCGGAACCTACTCCACAGTACTTAACAACAACAAACACTGAATGTAAATGGAATAAATGCACCAGTCAAGAGATAGACAGTTACAGAATGGATCAGAAAACAGGATACTACACTGTGCTCTCTACAAGAGACACACTTACCGAAAAAGACAAATATAGACTACACATCAAAGGATGGAAAACTATACTGTATATACTGTGCATATAACAATAAAACATTAGCAGGAATGGCAACATTAATCTCTTGTAAAGTATACTTTAAAGCAAAAACCAGCATTAAAGGCTCCATTGAACAAGAGGACATAATCATAATAAATATCAATGCTACAATAAAAGAGCCTCAAAATATATAAATCAAACTCTAAAAAGAACTGAAGAAACAAACGGCCTTATAATAATGGGAGTCCTGGTACAGCTTTGTAGGATGGTGCACTAAACCATAATGTCAGTCTGTAAGGTTAGAGGTTCCGACTTAGCAGCTACTCCTAGGAAATCCTATACTGGGACACTATGAGTTGAAACCAATTGAATGGCAGTTAATAGCAACAACATAATAATAGTCATCATGATATTAATGGTAGTAGTAGTGGTTATATGTCGTGGAGTGGTTCTGACGCACAGCAACCCTGTATAGGGTTTCTGAGGCTATAAATCTTTAAAGGAGCAGAAAGTCTCATCTATTTTCTGTGGAGTTGCTGGTAGATTTGAACTGCTGTCTTTTCAGTTAGCAGCCAAACTCATAACCCACTATAATACCAGAACTCCTTACAATAATAGTGTTTGGTTGGTTGGTTGTGTGCCATTGAGTTGGTTCTGCTTCATAGTGAATGAGGCTATAAATCTTTATGGGAGCAGAAAGCCTTATCTTTCTCCAGCAGGGCAGCTAGTAGATTCAAACTTCTGCCTTTCAGTTAGCAGCCCAACTCATAATCCCCTAACTGTGTAGGAGATTTTAATACAGCATTTTCAATGAAGGATAAAACAACTAGAAAGAAATCCAACAAAGACACAGAAGAAGTAAATAGTACAATCAACCAACTTGATCTCATATACATACACAGTGCACTCAACCTAACAACAGCACAATATACATTCTTCTTCAGTGCACATGGAACATTCTCCAGAGTACACCATATGTTAGGTCACAAAGCAAATCTCAATAAATTTAAAAGTGAGACAGCATCTTCTCAGATCACAGCACTGTAAAATTAGAAATCAACAATAGGAAGATCAAGGGAAAAAGTAAAATATATGAAAATTGAATAACACCTTGCTTGAACATTACTAGGTAATAGAGGAAATAAAAAATTAAGTTAAAAAATTCCTTGAATTCAATGAGAACAAAAATATTACATCAAAAGCAATACTCAGAGGGTAATTTATAGCAGTGTTGTTGTTAGTTGCCATCCAGTTGGTACCAACTCATAGTGACCTTATGCAAAGCAGAATGAAACATTGCCCGATCCTGGGTCAACTTCACTATTTTGAGTCCCTTGATGCTGCCACTTGGCCAATCCATCTCTTTTGGGGTCTTCCTATTTTTCTCTGACCCTCCACCTTACCAAACATAATATCCTTCTCCAGAGACTGGTCCCTCCTGACTTCCAAAAAGATGAAAGAAATCAACACCTTATCCCAATATCTCCATCAATTAGAACAAGAGTAGCAAAGTAAACCTACAGCCACCAGAAGAAAGGAAATAATAAAGGTTAGAGCACAGTCCTAGTGTGGCATTACAGGATAAACACTGAACTGTTAGCCACAAGGGGGCATTTCAAACCCACTGGTTGCTCATCAGACATAAAGGGTCTCTATGAGCTGAAACAGACTCAACAGCACTTAATAGCAACAATATAACATAAACAAATGAAATAGAAAACAGAAAAACAATGGAAAGAATCGACAGGACAGAAAGTTAGTTCTTTGAAAGGATTAATAAGATTGACAAACCATTTGCAAATCTAACAAAAGAAGAAGGCATACTTAACATGAATAAAAAATTACATGATGATGTCACAACGGAACCAATGCAACTAAAAAGGAAAATAACAGAATCCTACTAAGAACTGTACTACAACAAATTTGAAAACCTAGAAGAAATGGATATATTTATAGAAACACATGACCTACCTAAATTAACACAGATTGAAGTAGAAAACTTGAACAGACCTATAAAAAAGAAGAAATTAATCAAGTTATTAAAAAACAAAACAAAAAACCTCCCAACAGAAAAAGTTCTGGCTCAGATGATGTTACTAGAGAATTGTACCAAACATTCAAAGATGAGCTGGCATCAGTTCTACTCAAATTATTCCAGAATACATAAAGGATTAGCAGCTCCCGAATTCATTTTATGAAACAAGCATAACCGTGACACAAAGACATCACTAAAATAGAAAATTATAGACCAATATCCTTCATAAACATAAATGCAATAATGCTCAGCCAAATTCTAGCCAACAGAATCCAACAACATATCAAACAAATAATACGTTATGATCAAGTGGGATTCGGGCAAGGTATGCCTGGTTCAATATTAGAACAACAATCAATTGTAATCTAGCACATAAATAAAGAGAGAGAGAGAGAGAAATAGATGATTGTATCAATCAATGCTTAAAAAGCATTTGACATAATCCAACATCCATTTCTGATAAAAACGTTCAACGAAAAGGAGTTCTGATGTGGCACTGTAGGATAAGCTCTGGATTGCTGATCACAAAGCTGGTGATTGAAACCCATCAGCAGTTCCTCAGAAATCATATGTAAGGTTGCTGTGAGTTGAAATGGACTCAATGGCACATAGTAAGAAGAGAAGAAAAAAATTTCAATATAATTAAGAGCATAAAAAAAACCAACAACAGTCAACATTACTCCCCAAGGAGAGAAACTGAAACCATTTTCATATTCATTAGTGTTCTGGAAGTCTCATCCAAAACCACAATAAAAGAAAAGGGCATTAAAGACATTCATATTGGCAAATAAGAAGTAAAACTCACTATTTGCACATCCTGTATGCCTTGTAGAATAATGCACTGGAGCAATAGGTCAGTTTGAACTGCAAGGTTGGTGGTTCAAACTCACCAGTTGCTTTTCAGAAGCCCTAGACAGGGTCACTAGGAATTGGAATAGACTCAATGGCGCTTGACGATAACAACAACATACTTAGAAAATTGCCAAGACTCAGCAAGAAAATTATTGGAACTCATTGAAATATTCACCAAAGTGGCAGGATACAAGATATGTGTACATAAATCAGTTGGATTCCTTTATACTAATAAACAAAGCTCTGAAAAGGAAATCAGGAAAAAGGGTACCATTTGCATAGCCACCTAAAAGATGAAATATTTAGGAACAAATCTAACCAGTGAAACAAAAAACCTATATAAAGGTAACTATAAAGCACTACTACAAGAAACCAAAAGAGCCCTATAAAAATGAAAGAATATGCCATGCTCATGGATAGGAAGATTTAACATTATGAAATGAGAACACTACTCTAAGCTCTTCCCAATCTAGAGCTCAACAACATCCTTTAAAGAGATTGAAAAACTAATCACCAGCTTCATATGGAAAAGAAAGAGACCTTGGATAAGCAAGGAATTACTTAAAAAGAGCAAAATAGGAGGTCTCTCACCTCCTGATCTCAAAATTTACTACACATCCACAGTAATCAATCAAAAAGTCAATCAATCAGGCTTATATTGGTACAATGAAAATCACATAAATCAATGGAACAGAATAGAGAACCTAGAAGTAAATCCATCCACATATGCTCAATGGATCTTTTACGAAGGACCAAAACACATTAAATGCCGAAGAGATTGTCTCTTCAACAAATGGTGCTGGCAAACTGTCTCTTCAACAAATGGTGCTGGCAAACATAGAAATGAATTTGCAGAAGAATGAGATAAGACCCAAAAATGAACTCAACATGGATTAAAGACTTAAATGTTAAAACTAGAACTATGAAAAAACAGGGGCAAAATTCGGTGCTCTGACCCATGGCATAAATACCACTACCAAACATAACTGAAAACACATAACAGCAGAAGTCAAAATAGATAACTGGGATCTCCTAAAAATTAGACTTTGATGTGCATCAAAAGATTCTACCAAAAGCATAAATGGAGAACCCACAGACTAGGAAAAAATATTTGTCAATGACAAATCAGACAAGGGACTATTGTCTAAAATTTGTATGACATACCAACACCTCAGTAAGAAGATGCATAATCCAATTTAAAAATGGGCAGAGGACATGAACAGATACTTCACCAAAGAAGATATTTAGGCAGCTAAAAAGCATGAAGAAATGCTTAAGGTCCCCAGCCATTTTACTGTTGGTGGTGGGTATTATTGAGCCTGTTGCAAATCATAGCAACCCTCTACAGGGTTTACAAGGAGTGGCTGGTGAATTAGAACCACCAGTCTTGTGGTTCAGACTGACCTTGCCATCCAGTACTTATACTAACTACAGTGCCATACCCGAGAGATACATATCAAAACAAAAAAGCGTGATATAGTCTTACCCCAGCATTAATAACAAAGTTAAAAAAAAAAAAAAATCAAATGCTAGAGAAGTATGGAGTGTATGGGACCTTCCTACTCTGCTGATGGAACTGTAAAATGGTGCAACCACTATGGCATTTTCTCAGTATGTTGGAAACAGAAATACCATATGACCCAGTAGATCTACTTGGTGTATATCCGCAAGAAATAAGAGCTGTGACACGCATGTTTGTTATAAGTTAGTTTGGACTCATAACAACCTCATGTGTATCAGAGTAGAATTGTGCATCATAGGGTTTTTAAAGGCTCATTTTTTTGGAAGTAGATTGCTGGGCCTTCTTTCTAAGATGCCTCTAGATAGACTCAAACCTCCAACCTTTCACATACAGCTGAGAGAACTAATAGTTTACACCACCCGGGGGCTCCATTATCAGCAGTACCTATGACAGATTCACTGACAAAAAAGCTATTCTGAAATCATGCTGTTTTCAAAGTTCATTCATGCTGTAGCATCGGAATTGTAGCAATAAGTCAGTTACAAATGGACAGATATTATATGATTCCACTGACACGAAATATGAAGAGCCTATTGCTTGAAGACCAGTGTTATTATTACCATGATCAGGGAAGAGGAAAAGAACAAATCATTGTATAGTACACAAAGAGAATCTATTAAAGGTGATAATAAATTTGGAAATGGTTAGTGGTGATGGTTGAGAAACATGATGAGTGGAATTAGTGTCGCTGAACTGCACATGTGAAGAATATGAAAATGGCAAATGTTTTGTTACATATGTTGCCACAAATAAAAAAAAAGTGTTAATCATATTTATATCTAATTTGGAGTTTGGTTTTCCTAGATGGTGTCACCAACACCCTGGGTAATAGTTTTTTGTTTTTTTTTTTAAGGTGGGGTGGTAATAGTTTTTTAACTTTCTTTTAATATATATTATATATATTTGATAAAGTTTTAAATGCTTTTGTCACTGAAAAGACTTGAGCCATGTCAGCAGTGAAACCCATCTCTTTTCCTACCTCATCCTTTGCGACAGTCTGAAGAAACGGAATAAAAGCATTCAAAATCCCTAAGCTTTGTTTTAAGCTTGTTTCACAAACCATTCTTTTCACTCAGTGCCAAAGTTTTTGGTGGATTTTCTTCTACCCAAATGAAAGCTATAATGACTATACAAGTCTTTCATGAAAGTTGTGTATTGAAAGAAACAAAAAAATACACCCTAAGTCTTTATCTCATAGAATGTTCAAGTCAAGTGAAAAAGTACAATTATTTTACATGATTGGCCATCCAAATTCTGTGCCTATAGAAAATTTTGACTATTTATATGACAGGTTATCTGAAAAAACTGCCAAAATTGAAATATGTAATACTAAATATATCTAGACATAAGCTATTTGAAAGAAAACCTCCAGATGATACAAATTTTTGAGCCTGATAAAGATTTGAGAGATACTAAATGTTCCTTTTTAACTCTACGTGTATAAATTAATATGACTTAACTTGCAAATGATGTGACTTATGCACAAAGGGAGGATAGTTTATTTTTAAAACAGTCTGATATTTCTTGCAATTCAAAAGAAGAAATACAGTTGGGCTCAGGGAAAGCAGAGAAGTAGGTGCTCGATGATACAGAACTCTATCTCAACATATTTGTTTCTAGCTGTGTTTCTCTCTCTTTTTCTCACTCTCTTTCTGTCACTGAATACAACATAATTTTCTTTGGAACTGTAGGTTCAGCACTGGACTGTGAACCACAAGTCCGGCAATTTAAACCCACCAGCTGCTTCTTGAAAACCCTATACTGGGTCACTAAGGGTCAAAAGCAACTTGACGACATATAAGAATAACAATAACATGGCAAAAATCATACTAAGACCTAAGCTGTTTTTCTTATAGCTGCAGTGATCACAATGATTTCAGAAAGACCCCTGTGACAATCTGGTCACTAAGTCCAGCATCATTCTAGAAAGGCTAGGTTTGTACCAGCATGAGCCAGATACCATCTCCTGAACAAATGAACTATCTCTACGAGTGCACAGGGTCATGTGTATAAAAGAGAGATCTCAGTGGTACGTATGTGGGTGGAGGTTATAATTCACAAAATTGAAGGTAGACCTCTGGGCAAAGAATCATAAATGTTATTAATCTATGAATTTCAGGAACTGTCAATCTGGAATACCCCTTACAATAACTTATATTTTCTGCTTCTCCACAACCTCAGATGTATAGACCAGTGCTACTTGACTCACACAAATAAACAATTAGCTTAAGATGAACATTGCTTGGCTCTGTTTTTTTCAGAGTTTGGGCTCATGAAGCATTCCAACTGTACTTGGCTCAAGTCATTGAATACTTAGGGAAGCTGCCAAAATGTACAGAGTGTCTTTGGCAGTAGAAAAAAACCAGATGGTCCCATCAAATGGATCACGTTCATAGGCATTAAATTAAATTTGAGGAGTAGTGAGTGGTATCTGCCAGGAGCATAAGTTTTAAAGGGTTAAGTAGCTCAGTTATCACAAGCTAGGATATAAACATTTAAGACATCAATTATGACTTTTAATATATAGGCTGCATTCCAGATATTGAAATAGTGACAGGGGAGAATACTTTAAGAATATACTAGAACATATTTAGAAACTCTACCACAAGCTCTTGGCAGCTAAGAAATGATAAGTTAACAGATCATATGACAAAGACAAGTCAGATGCAAGTTTAGTCAGTGTGAATAAAAATATCAGGATGACCATTAGACAAGACAAGAGAACTGCAAAGGTCCAAAAGTATGCAAGTAATTTCCTAGGACCCCCCAGCGAGATGGATTGGCCAAGTGGCAGCATCGATGGACTCAAGCATGGCAACAGTAGTGAGGTTGGCCCCGGATCGGGCAGTGTTTCATTTTGCTGTGCGTAAGGTCGCTATAGGTCAGTACCGACTTGATGGCACCTAACAACAACAACAACAACGCCAAAATCTAGGAGTCCTGGTGTGGCTCTGTAGGATAAATTCTGGACTGGCAACATCCTTAGAAACCTATGTTGTATTGTTATAAAGTACAATCCTGTCAGGTCTGACTCATAGCAACCATGTATAGGGTTTCTGAGAAGCAGCTGATGGATTTGAACTACCCACCTCATGGTTCAAATTGACCTTGTGGTCCAGTGTTTTTTCTACAGTGTCACACCAGGAATCATTGGAAACCCTATACAGTGCTGACTCTATGATACTTAAAAAGAACACAAAAAGCTATGGAGTTATGGTATGGTACTGTAGGATAAGAACTGCATTGCTAACTTCAATATCGGCAGTTCAAACCCACCAACAGCTCCTTGGAAAACTGAGTCAGAACCAACTCAACAGACATTTTAGAGCATAAAGAGAACCTATATCTCTTTCAATCTAAACTCCTGATTTTACAAACTGAGAACAAGAGAGATACACCAGCAGTGCCAGCTCCCCCTGTTGTCAAATATAGTGCCCTTCTTTCCATCATTAAACAGGAACTTGGACTCAATGATCAAACAGGGAAAAATATCTGTGGAGAAAGATTACCTTCAAATATACTCTTCCAGGAATGTTTTGTCTAATAAACATGGCATTTGACATGTATTTCTATCTTAGCTATGAATGTAATGAGAGTCAGTCAAGTCATAAATGGGGAAGTGCTGTTGTTCAGTCCTAAGACAGGACTCAGCCAAGATTTAATACTGTTGGTAAAAATTCATGTGTAGATAGTCACTTAATTAAAGTCCCAGTGATCTTGGCATTAAAGGGCAGGTCTAACACTCACCTCAATATGATAAATGATTTGGGTGATGGGGAGGGCAATATGCAAGAAAGCGGAGGCCAGTGTACAAGAAGAGGTAGATTGACAGAAGAATGATGAAGATAGGTGAAGACAAAGAGAGGTATACAAAGGCTAAAGGGGATAGAGGGCAATAGTGTTATATACAGAATCTTCGAACAATGGTGTTCTATGAGTAGATGCATGGACAGAGACCCAGAATGAATGAGTATGGGAGAAAGAGTGTGAGTGTACCCATAAATAAATAAGAGTTTGGAGGAGGAGATTTGTAAAAAAATTAATTAATTAATTAAATGATATATTATGTGTGGCAGACATATATAATTGTCTACCAGAAGCCTTAATATTCTTTTCCATGGTGTGCGTCACCTTAAGAAACTCTGGCAGTGTAGTAGATGATGAGCTGAGCTGCAAACTGAAGAGTCAGCAGTTCAAATCTACCAGCCACTCTATAGGAGAAAGATAATGTTTCTGCTCCTGTAAAGATTTACAAGCGCAGAAATTCTATACAGGGTTGCTATGAGTCAGAACCAACTTTTTAGCACATCACCACCAACAACATGTCACCCTGCAAAGTAACTGGCCATCCAGGAATGGATGCCAATCCAGATGCATTTTCCATCTGACCTTGCATTATGACCAGAATTAGAGCAGAAGTAATGTGTGTGTCAGTTCCCATCCAAAGTAGTTAGATGCTTTCTCCATACTGTCTTCCCTTGTCTATTGACTAGACAAAGAAGACTCCAAACCCTTGGGGAATGATGAACTCCAATGGGAAGGAGCTTGAATTCATATCATAGCATTGAGAGAAGTTTTCAGCGGTCCCAAAACATCCACATTACACTGTTAGTTGAGGAAGAAATGAACTTCGGTACTGTTGGACTTCTAAAAATTTGGGGATTCTTTTTTAAAATATCTAGAATTACTTTAATTAATATGTTGTTTCTCTAAGAACATGCCATGCTGGATATATCAGAAGAAAACATGATAAAGCATCATGTTTCTATAGATTTATATGTGACATACATACTTCTACTAGAGATAGTAGATATTTTTGTGCTATCTGAAAGTGTTCCACTGATATTCATAAGGTTTTCAGAGACTAATATTCTTAAGTAGTCTGTCTCTCCTTCTTCCTAGTCTGTCTTAATCTGGAAGCTCAGCTGGAGCCTGGCCACCTTGGATGATCCTGCTGGTATTTAAAATACTAGTGGCATAGGTGCCAGAACCACAACAACATGCAAGCCACCGCAGTATGACAAACTGACAGATTGGTGGTGGATGATGGTGGTGGTTATGTGCCATGAAAGTCAGTACCAACTCGTGGCAACCCTGTATAGGGTTTACCTAGGCTGTAAAACTTTGTTGTTGTTGTTGTCAAGTGCCATCCAGTCAGTTCCAACCCATAGCAACCCTGTACAGGGTTTCCGAGAGTGTAAATCTTTATGGGAGTAGAAAGCCTCATCTTTCTCCCGCGGAGTGGCTGGTAGTTTCGAACCGCTGACCTTAAGGTTTGCAGCCCAAGCAAAAATCCTCATGTTTCCCCCATGGAAGGCGCTGGTAGTTTCGAACTGCTGACAGCCCGACTCGTAACCACTATGCTACCAGAGCTTTGTTCTGTTGTGCATAGGGTTGCTATGGGTCAGCACTGACTCAATGGCTTCTAATAACAACAACAACAACTAGAAATACATTGCATAGGAGCCAAGGACCTCAATGGATTTTTGTGTGTTTTTTTATTTTTTATTGTTGTTGTTTTAAGTTGAATGTGTCTCTTTGGATATCAAAAGACAACATTTAATACTAAAATTAAATGTTTTAGTATTAAATGTTGTAATTTGGTACCATGATTTGAGCCAAAGAATCTTAGTAGAGCAAACTTCTCAATGTATTATTGAAAATTACATAAACTGTTATGTCTAGCATGCTTTATTTAAGTAATTTCCATTAGGGCCAAAACAGCCTAACTGATTTATGCTAACATCAGCAGCATAAAAATCTTAAAGAACATGAGCAAAGTATTAAAACATCTACAAAGTGGAATGCAAATTCACAGGGTATTACCATAGTCAAAAAGGTATAGAATATCAGATTAGGGTAGGATCATAGCTCTGGTAGCATAGTGGTTATGAGTTGGGCAGCTAACCTCATGGTCAGTAGCTCAAAATTACCAACTGTTCCATGAGAGAAAGATGAGGCTTTCTGCTCCCATAATGATTTACAGCCTCAGAAACTCTATGTAGGGTCACTGTGTGTTAGAACTGACTCCACAGCATACCACCACCAGCATAACAATCATCTGTCCATTTAAATGGGTGAAAACTGGGGCTAAGAAAGATTAAATGGTTTTATTTTTAATGTCACTCAAGTCACACATGGCTTCACAATTCTGAGACTCCTAACTTGTAGTCCTAGTGAGTACTTCAATAGGATACATTCTGTCCAATTTGATGTCATCATCAATTTTTTCCTCCTTTGTGTCCCAAACTGGTACAATCTCCTAATATTAACATTGGGGACTGAAGAACAACCAACATGAAGGTCTTGTGCAAGGATATAAGTTTCATATAGAAATGTCTACTTGTTGTTGTTAGGTGCCATCAAGTTGGAACCGACTCATAGCAACCTTATACACAGCAGAACAAAACACTGCCTGGTTCTGGGCCAACCGCTACTTAGGATCTTCAAAAATTTCCAAGTAGAGAAATATAAATAGAAAAGTATAACTCTCCTTGACACATGAGAATAATATAAAAATATGATTCTATTTTTCCTATTTCATCAAAGAAAAAGTCTAATTTTAACAGAAATATTGGAGGAAATTCATCAGTTCCGTTTCATAAACACTGTCTATGAGAAATCAGGAGTCCTGGTGTAGCACTATGAGATAAGCCCTGGACTGCAGACTTCTAGGTCAGTGGTTTAAACCCACCAACTGTTCACAGGAAACCATATACAGGATTGCTATGAGTGTGAACTAATGTGAAGGCTCTTAACAACAACAACACAGAAATCAGGTTACCTGTATAATAGAATTCTCCAATGGTTAAATGAGTATGACATTAAGGATTCTTTATTCTATGACATGAATTACTAGTTTCTTAGAACTAGAAGAGACTCCAAATACTTCTTTCTAAATCATATTACCCAGGAAGTATTTTGTTAAACATGGGTGTGTTTGAGAATTGATACAATCTTTTCTATTGAAGACACATACTTAGTTATAGAAAGATTAATTTTGTCTTTTTTCTAAAGGAAAGATTTTAACTTCATAATAGCTTGATCCCAAAGAGAAGTAAAGGTTGTACCTTCTTTCTGGTTACTTTTCCAAATATTTCCTTTTAAAATTTTATACAAAGATAGCACTAGTGCTAATGGGTAGAATCCTGGAAAATTTTTATTTTCCAAGGAAAAAAACCTACAGAGAATTTTATACCACATAGGTAGATGGCATAGTTATTGTATGGTATTCCTTGGGGCATGGCCACATACAGAACAGAACACTAGAAAAAAAGTAAGATTTAAAACCTCATTATTGATCACCATAACAGCAGGCATATCTTTCTCTGCCTAGAAAAATTATGAAAGAGGTGTATAGTTAATAGAAGAGAAAATAAAGTCTCATTAATGAGAATTACAAAAGAAGAAATCAGATCTCTCCTTCCTATATACAAATAAAAAACAAATAATGCATTTAGGTTAAAGAAGTTATTAATACAAATTATCTACTATGGAAACACAATCACGACAGAACAAAGTCAACCCACAGACATATAGTCCACAGTGAATGAAACCACATTACAACAAAAATATCCACCATTCTATGTGTGTATATGTGTGCTATTCTGAATACAGGGTAAATAGTACTTAGAAAATATCTACACTCATTCTCCCATCATTAAAGTTTCACTTTAGGATTGAAGTTATAGAAAGAATGCTCCTAACTTAAGATAGCAAGATGAAAGGCTAGTAAAAAGAATTAATGGACCATATTAAATAATGATATAAAAGTATTGTAAATTATCCAAAGAACTCTGGTTATTTAATAAATCCTGGTCCTAAACTTTTCTTGGTTTTTATTCAAAATAATTACAGAATTTATTTTAAATTCTAAGTATTTGAAACCTATCGACTGTAAAATGCATAATTAGATGAAAAGTACAAGCATCAGTGATTAAATGACTTAATTTTCAGGGGTTTCTAACTCCTGTATTGCTGGCATATTCTTTTTAGGAATTTGTGTTAAAGATATCATTAAGGAAGCAGATGAAGATTTACAAACAAGGATGCTAATCACATTATCATTAATACTAGAATTAGTACTAGTATTAGAATGGTGCGGAACTAGGTGTTGCCTAGTTGGACTGCTAAACATAAGGTCAGTGATTCAAACCCACCAACCGCTTCTTGAAAACCCTATACAGAGTTGCTATGAGTCGGAACTGACTCAACAGCGCCTAACAACAACAGCAACACTAGTATTAGTAGTTAGACTATACTCAACATTTAACAGAAAGGGAATTGTTCATGAGTAGCATAATATGTACCTATTACCATATCAGTGTTGATACTATTTTACAGTTTTTTAAAAGTAACTATATGCACTTTGGTGTGGTTTTATTTTTTGTTTTGTTTTTCCTTTAAAAACAACAACAAAGCAAAACAAAAGGGAGAGACTCACAGTGAAATTTTTTGTTTTATTTCTGCTCTTTTCCAAACTCCCAAATAATCTCTGTAAAGGCAACTGCATTTATCCTTCCAGAAAAAATTCTTTTTTTTATCAAAATATATGGATACATATCCATGATTTTATTTTTACACAAATGGTGACATACTATTCATACTGACGCTTCTGCAGATTGCTTTTTCATTTGCCAGTACACCTTGAAATCACTCACTATAAATATCCAAGCCAAAACCAAACCCATGTCAGAAATGGTTCTAATCAATAGTAAGTCTATATAGGGTTTCTCAGACACAATCTTTACAGGAGTAATGGCTAGTGGGTTTAAATCCCTGGCCAATGCTTACCCTACAGAACCACCAGTTATCCTTTAATATAAATAAGTTGTTGGTAAGATTCCAACTCATAGCGACCCTATCTAGGGTTTACAAGAAACGGTTGGTGGGTTTGAACCACTGAACTTATCATTAGAAATCCAGTGCCACACCAGGACTCTAAATGTCTAAATATCAATAATGATAATTCTCCTTTTTAAAAATTATAAAATTTTTGAAGTATAACATGCATAAGGAAAACTAAAAACTCATGAGTAAATAACTTGATTGAGCTCTCAGAAAGTGAACACTCCTAAATATACCTAGCACATAAATCAATAATGAGAACTTACAACAACTAAATAATGTTTGTGGTATATTTTATTCACTATCTCCAAAGGGGAATAACTGCCCTGACTTCAAAATCTATAGATTAGTTTTATCTATGTCTGACTTTATAATATTAGAATCATATATTGTATCTACTAGCTATAATCACAATAATGCTACATAACAAATCATCCAAAAATTTAAGTAGCTTAGAAAAACAAGTTATTATTTTAACTTACTCATAAATTTGGATTTCAAGCATTTTTGTACATTTCATACCATGATGTTGTTGTTACGTGCCACCAAGTTAGTCGTGAATCACAGTGGCCCCCATACAACAGAATGAAATTATGCCCAATCCTGCACTATACTCACTATTGTTACACTAGTACCCATTACTGCTGCCACAGTGCCAATCCATCTCGTTGAGGGGTCTTCCTCTTTTTTTTTTGCTGACCTTTCACTTTACCAGCCATGATGTCCTTCTCTAAAAACTGATACCTTTTGACAACATGTCTGAAATATGAGAGTCAAAGGCTTACCATCTTGACATCTAAGGAGAATTCTGGCTGTACTCTTTCAGCACACCACACCTGTTGGTTCTGCAGGTTAAATAGTAGTTAGAAAATATCTATGATACCTTCAATATTCTTCTTGTACCATGGTACCTTCAATATTCTTCTTGTCTCAACTCAAATGTATCAGTTCTTCTATGGTATTCCTTATTCAGTGGCCAACTTTCACATACATATGAGGCAACAGAAGTTACCATTACTTGGCTTAGGCACACCTTAGTCCTCAAACTGATAACATTTCTCTTGAACACTTTAAAAAGGTCTTGTCTAATGTGATACATCATTTGATTTTTTGGCTGTTGTGTGCATGAGTATTTTTTGTGGATCCAAGCAAAATGAAGTCTTTGATAATTTCAATATTTTCTCCATTTAACATGATACTGGTTTTGGTTCAGTTGTGAGGATGTTTGTTTTCTTTCTATTGAGGTACAACCTATACTGGAGTCTGTAGTCTTTGATATTCATCAGTAAGTATTTTAAGTCCTCTTCCTTTTCAGCAAGAAAGGTTGTATAATCTGCATATGGAAGGTTGTTAATGAGTTTTCCTTTGAATCTGATGTCACATTCTTCTTCCCATAATCCAGCTTCTCAGATTATTTAATGAGCATATGGAGAGAATAATATGGTGAAAGAATATAACTCTGGCATGTGAAATTCTTGATTTTTATCATTCAGTATTCCATTGTACTGCCCTAGGAACTGCCTCTTGGTCAGTGTATAGGTTCTTTATGAATATAATGAAATATTCTTTGAAATATAATCCATAGCTTTTCATAGTCCACACAGTTGAAAGCCTTTGCATAGTCAATGAAGCACAGGTAAACATCCTTCTCCATGACTATCTGCTATTAGTTATAGTGTGGTGGCTTAGGTGTTGCTATTATTCTGGAAGCTATGCTACCAGTATTTTAAATACCAACAGGGTCACCCATGTGCATAGGTTTCACCTGAGCTTCCAGACTAAGACAGGCTAGGAAAAAGGAGAGATGGACTACTTCCAAATAGTCACTGGGAACCTTATGAATAGTAGAACATTGTCAGCACCAGAATATTGAATACTGAAAAATGATGAAGAGCACAAGAATATTGTCAGATATAGTGCTGGAAAATGAATTCCTTAGGTTAGAAGGCACTCAAAATAGTGATTGGGGAAGAGCTGCCTCCTCAAAGTAGAATTGACCATGATGGTGCTAATAGAGTAAAGCTTTGGGGGCCTTCATTTGCTGATCGGGCACAACTCAAAATAATCAGAACACAGAATGTACAAAGTATGAATCTAGGAAAATTGGAAATTGTCAAACTGAAATAGAATACAACCGTAGGTATACTAGGCATTAGTGTGCTGAAATGGACTGGTGGTATTGGTCATTTTGAAGCTGACAATCACATGATCTCCTATGCCAGGAATAACAAATTGCAAATACCTTTTTAAACAACATAAAAGACGACTGTACACAAGGACCTCACCAAATGAAATACACAGAAACCAAATTGACTACATCTGTGGAAAGAGACAGTGGAAAAGCTCCATATCATCAACCTCTAGCCACCAACCTTGTGTTTCGCAGTCTATTGTTTAACCTATGAATCCAACACACTCCCCTTATTAGGTCTTAAACAGCAGTAAAAACAAAGACAAAACAAACATAGATCATCTGGGGGAGAGAAGTCATCAATGAGGCCATTATGAAAATCCAAAGCTCTACCTCTTTTTATGGAGTCCTGGTTTGGCACTGTAGGATAAGCACTGGACTGCAAGGTTGGTTAGAACCACAAGGTCAGCAGTTCAAACTCAACAGTCACTCCTCAGAAACCCTATACAGGGTTGCTACAAGTCAGAAACAACTCAATGGCACTTAACAACAACAAAAACAATGTCTTTATATGAGGCTATCTGGTAGCATCGTGGATTAAGAGCTGGACTGCTATTTGCAAGGTCGGTAGTTTGAATCTGTCAGTAACTTCATGGGAGAAAGATGAGGCTTTCTGTCCCATTAAATATTTACATCTTGGAAACCCTGTATAGGATTTTTATGAGTTGCAATAGACTCCAAGGGGCATAACCACCACCACCACTTCTTTATATAGGACACAGAGAATTAGGGGATCTCCTCCCACAACCAGGACTTAAGGCAGAAATGTGTTCCATAGCATGCTGGCCTATGGATGCAAGGAGGAGCCCACTGTAAATAGGAAAGCTTGCAGACAACCTCTGAAGCTCTCCATTCATGATATTTCAAGGTGATCAGTCATAAAAGTTTCTGCAAGGGCATTTCTGTTCTTCCAGTGATGGCTGGGGAGGTGGCCCCAAACCCACTTTCAAATATACTGTTTTTTACTTTGGCAATTAGGCCATCTGAGGTACAAGAAGTTCTGAAGACAAAATTGGCATCTGAATACTTAAACAAAGGCACAAAGTAAATTTAAATAATAGTGGTATTAAGTGGTCTTCCTTTCAGATGTGTGGATATTATCCTATCATAGACAGCATTGTACTTCAAGATAAATCTTAAAATGTTCTTTTTAATGATGATTACGACATCGTTGCTCTTCAAATACATCATTTCAAGCACAATAAGCCATATGACTATCTGATTCAAATTGGCCAATCCCAGTCCACTTCAGAATTTTGCAAAACTTTGGGTCTACTCACATTCCACATACCTCCAAAATCTCAGTGGACTAACATTACAAAGTTTTGTTTCTTGCTCACATGGACATTGCCAACCTAGGTTAGCTGGGGAGTAGAAACATTACCAGGGAGAGATTCTATCTCAATGCTTTCATAATAGCCATAATAATGGGAAGCCAACTGGCACAAATTTACCACCAAGGAGAAGAGAATCACATAACTCATATTCACTTCCATTGCCCAAAGTAACTTAATTGTTTTTGCGTAACTTCGAAAAGGGTCCTAATTTTTTTTTTTTTTTTTTCTAACCTAACTTCAAACATGAAGTGATTTTGACTTACACTGACCCTGTAGGATAGAGCATAGCTGGCCTCATAGGGTTTACGGTAGCAGACTGGCAGATTGTTCTCCATTGAAGCAACTGGTGAACTGAAATGGACAGTCCTTTGGTTATTGTCTAATCACTGAACCACCACTGTTGCAGCACCTAGCCAGTGCTTGTAATTTACCATGCCACTGCCCCTCAGTAAACATTATTCCATATAGCTTCTTTTACATCACTGTTGTACCATATGCTGCCTGTCTCCTAGCAAAAGACTTTACTATTGGGTCTTTGCTTTGCAATCTAAGGGCTTCTTCCCAAGTCTCATCAGTCTCCCCAGATGTGCAGAACCAATACTCCATAGCATCAAAAGAAGATAGAAGGAATACACAGAGTCACTGTGTGTCTGACCCAAGCCATGGTATTTTCAATAAGTGCACATGCATGCAAAAGCTGGAGAGTGAATAAGGAAGACCGTAGAAGAATTGATGCTTTTGAGTTATGGTGTTGGAGGAGAATATTGAACGTGCCATGGGCTGCCAAAAGAACAAAAAGATGTGTGCTGGAAGAAGGGCAGCCAAAGTGCTCCTTGAAGGCCAAGATGGCCAAACTTCGTGTCTCATACTTTGGACATGTTTTCCGTAGGGACCAGTTGCTGGAGAAGGATATCATGATTGGTAAGGTAGAGAGAGGGTCAGAGAAAAAGGTGAAGACCACCAATGGGATGGATCAGGTGGCAGCATCAGTGGGCTCAAGCGTGGCAATGATAGTGAGGTTGGCCCAGGATCTGGCAGTGTTTCGTTCTGCTGTGCATAAGGTTGCTATGAGTCGGTACTGACTCAATGGCACCTAACAATAACAACAACAACCAACCTCAGGGAAAACCCATGAACTACAGTTCTAATGTGATCAATTTTTGCATGATCCACCAAAGGTTTCAAATAAGACTGAATGCCAAAGCCACAACCAGCTAGTAACACATCCTGTATCAATTGAATCCTTTCTCTGCCCATTTTCCCACTTCCTGCTTCTACTTTCTTTAATACTTTCCAAATTATCTACATATACTTGAATGCTTACCTCTTATTATGCTCTTATAAAAACCCAAAGTAAGCCTGTTTGAAAGTGTATTTTTCAACATGTGGTTCTAGAATCTGGTCACTTACGAATCAGATGATCCCCTTTATAACTTTGTTCTATTCATCTCTATGACCATGGGAAGAAAAGCTATTTAAATGTGGCAAATAATGATGGAATAAATACAATTTAACAATTTGTAGCAGAAATATCATCATGTATTTTGGCAGTTCAGGTATGTGGCTATTGATATGATTAATATATATTTTCAATAACCATTAATAAAATGGATCAAAGCTGTTTGCCTTTACAGGAGTAGACCCAGCAGCACACATTAATTGTCTTGCCTCTAGGCTATTACAACTTTTCTGCTCTCTGTCACAATATATCCTGTAGAGAGTTTGTTAATCTTGTCATTTCGAAAGTACCACGCTGGGGTATCATAAGCATCGTTCATATTCAAATGCCCTGGTGAACAGAAAGTAGCAAGTACTATGCCCTAGTAAGACACGTATGTGCCAGAGGATACAACACTACAAGAATTAGAGACCTGGGGCTTTTTTAATATTTATAGTATTCCAATAAACTGGGACATGCTGTGATATGCCATCAAATGTGAAGAAGTAGTCATTTCAACTTGCAACCTTTATTGCTGAGTAAGAAACACCACCACAGGATTGGTGGCATTCTTTGGCTTTTGGAAGCAGTACATGGTGACATGGTATAATGCACTGGACCGTTAGGTTAGTTTGAAGCACGAGGTCAGAGGTAAAAATTCACTAGCCACTCCGTTGAAACCCTATCCAAGGTCACTATGAGTTAGAACTGACTTGATGACACTTACCAACAACACATACCATGTGTATAAATAGTGCTCTGATCCATTTACTGAGTGACTCGAAAGACTGTCCATTATAAAGCGTCCACAGAAAAAAAAGACAACTTTGTCACAGATTTATACCAAAAGGTCTGGCAGATCCTATGGTATTTAGAGGTAGCTGAGGACAACAAAGATTCTATGTAAAGCCCCTGGCAATTTACAACAGTTGAGTCTCTTTACAGAACACTATGATTCTGTAGCAAGGTACTTCCTTATGTTTGAAAATCAGTTCTTGTCATGCTACTAGGCTTTAGTAGACAGAAGCTATTAAAATATTGCCATATATATATAAAATAAACCGGGTACTGTCAGATTTACTAAATCACAGAATTCGCTAGGTGTAGTCATAGTCTTTAACACAATAGAAATTGCACATTCAGAATTTATCCCCAAACCAACACCAAGCCCACTGTCACTGAGTCAATTCTAACTCATAGCGACCCTATGTAGCAATTCCAAGGCTGTAAATCTGGTGCTGTGGGTTAATGTGCTGGACTACAAAGTTGGTTTGAACCACAAAGTCGGTGGTTCAAGCTCACCAGTCTCTGCTTGGAAAACCTATACAGGGTCACTATGGATCAGAACCAACTTGATGACACTTAACAACAAAAACAACAACATCCACAAATCTTTATATGAACAGAAAACCTCCTTTCTCAAGTATATTGGCTGGTGAATTTGAACTGCTGATGTGGTGGTTAGCAGTCCAACACATATGCCATGATGCCACCAGGGCTCCTTACACATACACAACATACAGGAACACACACATGGCTTAGAACTTCATATTATCATCTTTATAGCAATACTATATTTTCCCTCAGAGAGACCACATCTATGGTCTCATAATACATTCGCTATAATAAGGTAATCCACAAAGTAAAAGAGTTTTGCTTCAGAATGAATTAGTTCACTATGTTGCAATAGAAAAGATGCTGCTGCAGTAAAGCACAAGACACTTGGTAGCAAATGAATGACACAAGAAGCCAACTGTTCTAGAATGAACAGTGATTCGTTTTCACTTGAACTGATGACTGCTCAGGATAAGGATAAACCTTGCAAGTGTTTGGTGCATATGGTAGCTCCACCCTGAGAGGGTCTACAGAATGTTCCATTTACTGGCATGCATTCTACAGAATGGAGTCCTGGAATGGTGCTGAAAGACAAGCACTGGACTGTCCAGCTAAATGCAAGGTTTGTGGCTCAGACCCACCAGTTGCTCCTTGGAAACCCTATACAGGTTCACTATGAGTTGGAACTAACTCAAGGGCATTTAAGTACAACAACAACATCTCATAGAATCTAACTTTAAATAACCCACTTTACTAAAATGTTGATGCAATGTGTGCACATCTTAATGTGTGTGTGTTTCTAAACTCTCTATTTTGTTCCAATGATGAGTTTCTCTTACACTGGGCTAATCCCACCGAATAAGTACACAGCGTAGAAATAGGGATATCTAGGTCTTTCTTGACACCGTCCCATAAAGTTAGCAACTCAATAAAATTTTTCCATTCTTAGCTTTCACAAATTTTGTTAGATATATTTCTTATAATTGTATTGTTATTATAAATGGCATAAATAATTTTGTTTCCTTTTTAGGCTATTCAAATTCAGTTTTTGTACCAATCCCATACTTTTATCTACAAACATCCTTTTTATTTAGTAAGCAGTAAATTCACTTCCATTTTATTCATAATCAGTAGATTCATTTCCAGTTTAATTATAGACAATCATATCTTCTTGAATAATAATAGGATTTGTTGCCAGATTTCAAAATCTTAATCCTCCACATCTTCTTTTCATGTTCATAAATCTTGAACACTCAGCAAAAAGCTTGAAGATACATGGTCATATTAGAATTCCATATGAATTCTTTTAAGGTTTCACAGTTTAGAATGGTAATTTGTAGAATGACTCTTCTTAGAATTTCCTTAATTTTCTAATAGATTATTTCTAAAATAATCGTATAGATTTCTTTTTAATCTGATAATAAAGCAAATTACATTCCTCAGATAAATATAATATGTTGTTTTATACAATATTGTTCATTTTACAATATTGAATTTGTCTGCTTTAAGGAGTCATATATAGAGCAGACTTTCTAAATGCAATAGGTCATTTTATTTCTAGACTGCTGCATTTATGAGTGTTGATTGTTGATCCAAGCAAAATGAAGTCTTTGACAATTTCATTTTGTCAAAATGTGGTGATGGTTGAAACTGGCTTCAGTGCAATAAATTGGAACGAGTTGGAGAATATTTTCCTTAATCCATTTAATTAAAGGTGAAGATTAAAACTGGAATGCTATACTTGTATCTCTTGAAAATTTTGTTGGTGGTGGTGTCTTTTGGTGTTATTGAGGTGGTGCCAACTCACAGCAACTTTATCCAAAAAAGAACAAAACACTGACTGGTCCTGTGCCAACCTCACAATCATTGCTACCGTCGAGTACATTGCTGCTGCCACTGTGCCAATCCGTCTCATTGGGGTTCTTCTTCTTTTTCATTGACTCTCCACTTTGCCAAGCATCATGTTCTTCTCTATGAACTGGTCCCTCCTGATTGTATGAGAGACTGTCAGGCCATTCAGGCTTTTAAGGAAAATTCTGACTATACTATTCCAATGCAGGTTTGTTTGTTCTTTTGGAGGTCCATGATACTTTGAATATTCTCCTCTGTCATAATTACTCAAACACATCAATTCTTCTATGGTCTTCTTTTTCATTGTCCAATTTTCACTTGCATACGAGGCTATTGAAAATATGATGACTTGGGTCAGGCCCATCTTAGTCCTCAAATTGAAATCTTTGCTCCTGAACAACTTAAAGCGAAATTGTGTAGCAGATTTGCCTAATGCAATATATCATTTGATTTTTTTGACAGGTGCTTCCATCAGTGTTGATGGTTGATATGAGCAAAATAAAGTCTTTGACAGCTTCGATCTTTCCCCCATTTATCTTGATGTAATGTTCTAGTCCAGTGGTGAGGATTTTTGTTTTCTTTACATTGAGGTGCAACTCAGAATGCAGGCTGTAGTCTTTGATCTTCATCAGTAAGTATTTTAAGTTCTCTTCACTTTCAGCAAGCAAGAGTGTATCATCTTCCATTTGCTTTAGTACCTCTATGCTGGAAACAAAGTTGAAAGTCTCTTCTGACACCAATTTTGATCTTTTCCTTCTTTCTTGTCTTCTTAATGACCTTTTGTTTTCTTCCTGTATGATGTTCTTGATGTCATCCCACAACTCTTCTGGTCTTCGGTCATTCGTGTTTAATTAATGCTTCAAAACTGTTCTTGAGATGATCTCTGAATTCATGTGTTATATGTTCAAGGTCATATTTAGGCTCTTATGGACTTATTTTAATTTTTTCAGCTTCAGTCTGAAATAGCATGTGAGCAATTGATGATGAGTTCCACAATCTGCCCCTGGCCTGATTTTGGCTGATGCTAGGGAGTTTTTCCACTGTCTTTTTCCACAGATGTAGTCAAACTGGTTTCTGGGTATTCCATCTGGTGAGGTCCATGTGCATAGTTGTCTTTTATATTGTTTTAAAAAGGAATTTTCAATGAATTAACCATTGTTTTTGTGAAATTCTATCATGTTATCTTCAGCATCATTTCTTTCACCAAGACCATATTTTCCAACTACTGATCATTCCTCTTTACATTCCAATCACCAAGAAGTATCAATACATCTTTGCATGTTTGATCAATTTCAGAGTGAAGATATTGGTAGAATTTCATCATCACTATTTTTAGTGATTGATGCATAAATTTAAATAATAGTTGTATTAACTGGTCTTTCTTGTAGGCGTATGAGTATTAGCCTATCACAGAGAGTGTTGTACTTCAAGATAGATCTTGAAATGTTCTTTTGTATAACAAATACAATGCCATCATTCTTCAATTTGTCTTCCCCAGCATAATAAGCTATTTTGTCACATTCAAAATGATGAATACCAGTCTATTTCAGCCTCAAATATCGATGTTTATGCATTCCATTTCATTTTTGGCAACTTCCAATTTTCCTGGATTCATACTTTGTACATTCCATGTTCTGATTATTAATAGATGTTTACAGCTGCTTCTCCTACTTTTAAGTTGTGCCCTATAATAAGCAAATGAAGGTCCTGAAAGCTTTACTTTTTGATGCCATCACAGTCAACTCTACTTTGAGGAGGCAGCCCCTCCCCAGTTGTATTTTAAGTGCCTTCCTACCTGAGGGGCTCAGCTTCTGGCACTGTATCTCACAATATTCTGGTGCTTTCTTCATGTTTCAATAATTAGTATTCTGGTGCTATCTGACAGTGTTACACTGCTATTCATAAGGCTTTCAGTGACTAAATATTCAGAAATAGTCTGTCTCTCCTTCTTCCTAGTCCATCTTAGTCTGGAAACTCATCTGAAACCTATTCACCATTGTTGACTCTGATGGTATTTAAAATACCAGTGGTATAGTTTCCAGAATTACAACAACACGCAATATACCACAGTATGGCACAAGACAGACAAGCGGTGGGAAATTTTTATAGGATTCAATAATAAAATAAATTCAGCCAGGTGACATCTTTGTAAGAAGATTTTTAATATTAATTGTTATGCTTGGTTATTATTAAGACTATTCAGGCTTATAATTACTTCTTAGTTTGTTGTTGTTGTTGTTAGGTGCCGTCAAGGGTGTTCTTACTTACAGGTAACCCTATGCACAACAAGAAGTCCTGGTGTGACTCTGTGGGTTAAAGTGTCCGACTGCAAAGCTGTTTGAACTGCAAAATTGGTGGTTCAAGCTCACCAACTGCTCCTTGAAAACCCTTTACAGGGTTACTGTGGGCCAGAACCAACTCAAAAGCACTTAACAACAACAACAACAACAACAACATGCACAACAAAACCAAGCATTGCCCCGTCTTGATCCAGCCTCACAATTGTTGTTAGGTGTAGGCTTATTGTTCCTGCCACTGTGTCAATTAATATTAATATAATCTTCTTTTTCTCTGACTCTCTTTTAACATACTCTAACAAATGATCTTTCCTGAAAAAATGTCCAAAGTATAGGAGATGAAGTCTCACCAAACTTACTTCAAGGGAGCATTTTGATTGTACTTCTTTTAAGACATTTGTTTGTTCTGGAAGTCCAATGGTGCCCTAAGTGTTCGTCTCCAACACAATAACTCAAATGCATGGTTTCTTCTAAGATCTTCCTTTTTCACTGTCCAACTTTCATTTTCATATGACTCAAATGAAAATACCATGGCTGGGGTCAGGCACATCTAAGTCCTCAAATGTATCTTGCTTTTTAGCACTTCAGAGATCTTGTGTAGCAGATTTTCCAAAGGCAATAGGTTGTTTGATTTCTTGACTGCTGTTTCCATGAGTTTTGATAATCAAAATGCAGTCTTTGTCGGCATCAGTTTTTTCTCTGTTTATCATGATGTTATTTATTGGTCCATTTGTTAATATTTTCATTTTTATATAATGAGGTGCAATCTATACTGTAACAGTTTTTGATGTTTTTCGATAAGTAATTCAAGTCTGCTCCTTTTCCAGCAAGGAACTTTGTGTTATCTGTATAGCACAGGTTTTTATTGAGTCTTCCTCCAGTTCTGATAGCATCATTCTTTATATAATCAAGCTTTTCATATTATTTGCTCGGCATACATATTGAATAACTATGGTGAAAGGATACAACCTTGGTACACAGTTCTTCTGATTTTAAATCATTCGTTACCTACCTGTTCTATTCTAACAATGGTCCCTTGGTCTATATCCTCTTCTTGGTTGTTGTTGTTAAGTATCATGGTTATGACTCATAGCAACCCTGAATAGTGTTTCTGAAATGAGCTGGTGATCTAAACCACTAACATTGGGGCTGGCCATCCAGTACTTACCCTACTTGATTTCTTGTATCATTTCATATTTTCTACGAATGTGTTTATTTATTCTAAGTTTTCTAACTTGTAGACAGCAAGTTTCTCATGCATATTCTATTTTTCATTTCTCCTTTGTCTCTAGTTAGGTCCCACTTTATTTCTGATATTGTTTATTTTAAAATTTTGGTTTACTCCATAAATATTTTATCAAAACAACTTTTAAGAATTTGATAATCTGTAGTATCTTCGCTTTCAATCTCATTGGTTTTTAATCACTCATTTATTTTTTCTTTTCTACATTCTTTTGGTTTGCTTCTAATGTAGTATCAGCATTCATTCTTTCAAATTTTCCCTCAATTGGCTGGTATCCTTGTCCTTAACAAGTTTTGGGTTATAATCTCATTTAATTCAATTCTAATTCCTTCTACAATTTTTCACTAAAATGTGAGTTAATTTGCAAGCATAGAAAATATAAGGAAATTATTACATAACCTTGCAATTTCAAACCTTTTCTCACCTTAGTAACAGTTAATAAATAAAGGAAGCATCTGATACTTTTGAGATTTTTAGGTAAATACTAATTTCTTTACAGCAAAAAGAAACTTATAAATGACAAACTGTTAATATTTCTGAAAAAATTGAAGCAACATTTACAAATTATAGATCCAATGCCTTTCTATGAAGGCCTTTTACAAATTAACAGGAACATGAACAAACTACTAGAAAATCAGGCACAAATTAAAATAAATGCTCAACGAAAAACTGGCATGAAAAAAAAATATATTATTTTAACATGAATAAAATGCATCAATATTTGAAATGTAACTAAGTCTAATTTTCAAGAGCCAATTTACCATTTTACATCAAAACCTTGAATGTTATATACAACTTTTAAATCACTAAGGCTTTATAAATTTATCTGAAATAATAAAGATAGATCTAAAGAAATATTTCCACAATAGAATTTTTTAAAATATTAAAATGTTGAATAATATAAATTTTCCCAAGCTTGGCTCAAGGTCGTGACTTCATCAACATTTATTTATCCTTGCCATAGACTGAAACACAGTAGTTGTCGTTAGGTGCTAGTGAGATCTTTTTGACTCATAACTACACTATGCACAAAATGCTGAACTTCCACTTTACTGAGTATGATAGCTTTCTCCAGGGACCGATAACAAGTTCTATGAATGAGAGACAAAGTCGCATCATCCTGGCCGCCAAGAAACATTCTGGCTCTATTATATCAAATACAGACCTGTTTGTTCTTCTGGCGCTTAATGGTACTTTCAATATTCTTCTCCAACACCATGATTCAAATGCATCTATTGTTTTAATATAATCCTGGTTCCTTGTCCAAGTTTCACATGCTTAGGAGGCCATTGAAAATAAGATGACTTGGGTCAGGCACATCTTACTCCACAAAGTGACATCTTTGTACTTTAAGGCTTTAAAGAAATTTGTACAGCATCTTCGCCCAGTGCAACATATCATTTGATTTCTTGACTGCTGCTTCCAGGAGTATTGATTGTGGATCCAAGCAAAATGAAGCCATTGACAACTTCAGTCTTTTCTCCATTTATCATGTTTACTGGTCCAGTATGAGGGTTTTAGTTTTGTTTACATTGAGATACAATCCATTCTAAAGACTGTAGTCTATGATCTTCATCAATAAGTATTTAAAGTCCTATTCTCTTCCAGTAAACGGTGTTAATGAGTCTTCCTTTAATACTGATGCCATGCTCTTCTTGATATAATCTAGCTTTTCGAATTATTTGCTCAGCATACTGATTGAATAAGCATAGTTACAGGATACAACCATGGTCCACACCTTCTGGATTTTGGATCATTCAGTATCCCCTTGTCCTGCCTTTTGGTCTTGGTACAGTTTCCTCATGACCACAATCAAGTATTCTGGGATACCAGTTCTTCATAATGTTTTCCACAGTTTGTCATGATCTACACAGGCAAAATCCTTTGCATATTAAATAAAGTACAAGAAAACATCTTTCTGGTATTCTCTGGCTTCAGCCAAGATCCATCTAACTTCAGCAATGATATCCCTAGTTGCACATTCACTTCTGAATTCAGCTTTAATATCTGGCAGTTCCCTGTCAATGTACTGTTGCAACTGTTTTTGAATTTTCAACAACATATTAATTGCATATATTATCAATTTTAATGGTCAATGATTTCTGCATTCCATTGGGTCACCTCTCATTGGTAGGAGCACAAATATGGCCATGTAGCTATCTTTCAAATGTCTTTACCTAGACAGATGAACACCTGCAATGCTGCATTAGTTTATTGAAAAAATTCTATTTGTATTCTGTCAATTTCTGAAGCCTTGTTTTACACCAAGGCCTTCAGTGCAGTTTGGAATCTTTCTTCAATACGATTGATTCTTGATCATATACTCCTTCTTGAAATGTTTGAATATGGACCATTGATTTTTGGTACAGAGGCCCTGTGCATTCCTTCCATCTTCTTTTGATGCTTTCTGTATTATTAACTATTTTGCTTATTGTTGTTGTTGTGAAGTGCCGTCGAGTCGGTTCCGACCCATAGTGACCCTGTATAAGGTTTGTGAGGAGCACATGGCAAGCTTGAACCACTGACCTTGCAATTCAAATGATTTTGCATCTGATGTATTAGCCCACAGTGCTTTGCTTGTAGAATTATTAACCACCAGGACTTTGCTTATAGAATCCTTCAATATTTCGAATCTAGGCTTGAATTTTTCTTCAGTTCTTTCTACTTGGGGAATACTAAGTGTGTTCTTCCTAACTACAGGTCTTTGCACTTTTCATTAAAATGCTTGACTATGTCTTCTGGAGCTGCCCTTTGAAATGTTCTGTTCAGTTCTTTCAGTTCCTCAATAGCTGGTTCAGAGTCTCTTCTGACATATATTTTGACATACATTTTGGTGTATTCTTTCTTTCCTAATTTTTTAATGACTTTTTGTATTCTTCCTGTATGATGTTCTTGATGTCATCCCACAACTCTTCTGTCTTTCGTCACTAGTGTCAAAGGCATCAAAACTTTTTTGAGATGATTTTTAAATTCAGATGAGATAAGTTAAAGGTCATATATTTAGTGAACTTTAAAAAGTTTTCTTCAGCTTCAGCCTGAACTTACATATGAACTATTGACAGTCTGCTTTGCCTGATGACATTGAGCTTTTACCATGTTTTACCACAGTGTAGTCAATTTAATTGTTGTGTATTCCATCTGGTGAGGTTCATGTGCATAGCAGCCTTTATTGTTGTTTAAAACAGGTATTTGAAATGATCAAGTCATTGGTCTTACAAGAGTTTCTCAAGAAATCTCTAGTATCATTTCTATCATCAAGGCCACATTTTCCAACTACTGATCCTTCATCCTTATTGCTAACCATCACATTCCAGTCACCAGTAATTGTCAGTGTTTTGTGATTGCATTTTCTATCAGGTTCACACTGAAGATGTTGACAGAATTCTTCAATTTCATTATTACTGACTATAGTGGCTGGTATGTAAATTTGAATGGTAGTGGTATTAACTAATCTTACTTACTTGTAGGCGTATGAATACTATCCTATCATAGACAAAGTTGTATTTCAAGATAGATCTTGAAATGTTCCATTTGATGATGAATGCAATGAAATTCCTACTCAATTTATGGATCTGGCAATAATGACCCCTTTAATGGTCTGATTCAAAATGAATACCAGTCCATTTCAGCTCACTAATGCCTAGGATGTCAATTTTTATGTGTTCCATTTCATTTTTGACAACTTCCAATTTTCCTAGATTCCAACTTTGCACATTTCACATTCCAATTAGAAATGGATGTTTGCAGCAGTTTGTCTACATTCTGAGTTGTGCCCATCAGCAAATGAAGGTTCTAAAAGCTTTACTTCATTTATATCATTATGGCCAACCGTACAGTGAGGAGGCAGCTCTTGCCCAGTCTTATTTTGAGGGTTTTCAAGCCTGAGGCTCTTCTTCTGGCACTATATCTGACAATGTCCTGCACTTATTTATAGATTTTCAGTGGCTAAACATTTAAAAGCAGTCTGCTTCTCCTTTTCTTTCTAGTCTTTCTTATTCTGGTAGCTCAAATGAAACTTGTCCACCATAGGTGAGTCTGCTGGTATTTAAAATATCAGTGATATAGTTTACTGTATCACAGCAACAAGCAACCTACTACAGTATGATAAGCTAACAGAGGAGTCATGGGAACCCAGTAATAGTTTTATTCAGTTTCACTTTATAGTTTGGGCCTGTTATATAGAGTGTATATAATGTTGCAAGTAATACAGTTTCAAGGGGAATGAAATATTTTATTTTAATGTAGAACACTCTGTTCTTAATAATTTTTTGTTCTGAGATATATATTTGAAAGGGTTTCAGAAAGTTCATGGGAACTTAAATCGAAAGATGATGGAATTTTTCCACAAACTTTTTGAAGTCCCCTCATGTACATGTGTGTTTGTGTGTATGTACACAAGGGTAAGTCAAAAACTATTGCTACAAAATCATAGAAACCTTTATTTTAAAAATATCAATATGTGAAGCTATCATTTCTCAACATAGCCTCTAGGTGTATACTATTCTGAAGTCAGTGTTTCCATATCACTAACCCTTTCTCACAGAATTCTGAGCTTCTCAATTTACACCATGTCAAAATAGCAACTTGGACATTCTCAAGGGTCTTAAATTGTATCCCTTTGAAATGTTCTTTTGAGTTTTGAAACAAACAAACAAAAAAGGAGTCTGAAGGGATAAGATCAGAGATGCTGAGTGGATACAATAAAGTTTCCCAACAAAATTCTCATAGGACAGCCTTTCCTAACCTTGACAAATAAGAAGGTACATGGTCCTGGCATTTTTCTTCACCAATGTGGTCTTTAGTTTCCTTAAAACTTCTTCATAATAACTATATATGATCATCCTGTGTTCTTTGAGAAAATCTATCAAAATTACACCTTTGGAATCCAAAATCTGAATTGACCTTTCTACCTTGAAGTCCTAGTGTGAAACAGGGTTAATGCGCTGGACTGCAAAGTTGGTTTGAATCATAGGATTGATTGGTGGTTCAAGCTCACCAGCTGCTCCTGGAAAACCTATAAAAGGTCACTATGGGGTCAGAGCTGACTCAACAGCATTTAATAACGACAACAATATTGAATTTAACTGGTCCAACAGCGAGAAATCCCTCTCATGCTAACGTGGCAGACCCCAGTGGGTGAGAGAGAGAGGGACCTAGTTCTATTCAGAGAACTGTGAGCTCAGCTTCCAAGGCACCAAGAATTCCTCTTCTTCAGAGAACCAAGGAAAGTATAGCTTTTTCTCCCCTTGGTTAGTGATTCCAGACCTTTCAGTTACTAAGGCCTGCTTTTGTTGTATACATATGCTTTTGCCACTTGCATTTTTATCTGGTAGACTATACCGATGAAGTAATCACTCCTTTATCCCATTCCAAATTAATAACTAGTATCTGTACTGGAGTGTAAAATAAAAGTCAATATCCCAAAGAGGGGGGGAAAAAAGTACCATGGACTACCAGAAGAACAAACAAAAATGTGTTAGAAGAAGTGGGGCCAAATTGCTTCTTAGAAGCCAGGGTGGTGATAACACATACTTCCGACATGATATCAGAAGGGACCAGTCCCTAGAGAAGGAAACCATGCTTGGAAAATGGAGCATCAGCAATAAAGAAGAAGACCCACAGTGACATGGATTGACACAGTGGCAGCAGCAATGGGCTCGAGCATATCAAGAATTGTGAGGATGGGCAGTGTTGCATTCTGTTGTGTATAGGGTTGCTATGATTCATAACTGACTCTACAGCATCATACAACAACAACATAACTGAGGGAACTTGTCTGCAGTCATTCACTGATCACAGAAACATGTTTAAACATGCTTTCTTTGGCATAATCCTGCCGTTCTATGAATTAGAACCCTAGTGGCAATACTTTTTAAATTACAGTGCGTGTAATCATTATCTTGCTTTGCTTTATTTGTGTATTTTTTGTCCCTTCTTTTACTTTCAAGTTTTAAAATATTTTGCATATAAAAATTAAAGTTGTCAAGGGCTTCATTCTTCTTGGATCAACTATCAACACTCAAGGAAGCAGCAGTCAAGAAATCAAACAATGTATTGCATTAGGCAAATCTGCTGCACAAGATCTTTTTAAAGTGTTGAAGAGCAAAGATGTCAGCTTGAGGACTAAGGTGCACCTTACTCAAGCCATGGTATTTTCAATAACCTCATATGCATGTGAAAGCTGGACAGTGAATAATGAAGACTGTAGAATAACTGATGCTTTTAAGTTATGGTGTTGGAGGAGAATATTGAAAGTGCCATGGGCTGCCAAGAGAACCAATAGATCCATTTTGGAAGAAGTGCAGCCAGAGTGCTCCTTGGAGGCCAAGATGGCCAAACTTTGACTCCCATACTTCGAACATATTGTCAGGAAGGAGCAGTCACTGGAGAAGGATATCATGTTTGGTAAGGTGGAGGGTCAGAGAAAAAGAGGAAGAACCCCAGCAAGATGGATTAGACAAGTGGCAGCATTGATGGACTCAAGTGTGGTAACGGTAGTGAGGTCGGCCCAGGATCGGGCAGTGTTTCATTCTGCTGTGCACAGGGTCGCTATGGGTCAGTACTGACTCAATGGCACCAAACAGCAACAACAAGTTGTATGTAATGGTACAAAGATGACTTTCTGCTCCTGTAAAGATTTATAGTCTTAGAAACCCTATATAGGGTCACTGTGAGTCAGAACCAACTTGACATCACACAAAACACTTGTGTGTAATACACAGTGTTGTAACTTTTGAAATTTCCTTGAAAATCTATCTATTTATGCCATCAGTCTGTATACAGAGCATACAAGAAGCTAGACTATCTGAAAAAGAATGCAGCATCACTATTGGAGGATAACAACCTTGCTTGACAGAAATGAAGATGCTTTAAAGTACTTACTGTTGAAGATCAAAGGTTACAGCCATTGGTTAGAATTTCACTGTACATAAATAAAACTCCTCACAATTGGACTGATAAACAACATTATGATAAATGAAGGGGGAAAAACTGAAGTTGGTAACAATTTCATTCTGTGTCGAGTAACAATCAGCATCCAAGAAAGGAGCAGTCAAGAAATCAAATAATGCATTGCTTTGAACAAACGTGTTGCAGAAGACTTCTCTAACGTTTTAGGAAGCAAAAATGTCACTTTGATGACTGAAGCATACCTGATTTAAACCATGGTATTTTCAACTGCCTCATGTATATGTAAAGACTGGACAATGAAAAAGGAAGACAAAATAATTATTGATTTTAAGTTGTAGTTTTGAAAAATAACATCGAATATATTGTGCGCTGCTAGAAGAACAAACAAATCAGTCTTAGAAGAAATATTACCAGAATGACAATTCACTTACTTTGGCTATGTCAGCAGGAAAAAAGACTAATCACTTGAAAGGATATCATGTTTGATAACGTAGAAGGTCAGAAAAACTGAGGGAAATCCTCACTGAGATGGATTGGCACAATAACCACAAAAATGGACTCAAACATTCCAATAATCATAAATACAGCACATGACAGATGATGTTTTATTCTGTTATACATGAGGTTTCCATGAGTCAGAATAAACTTAACAGCAACTGTCAATATGAGCATTAGTGAATCTTGAAAGGAGTCCTAAAACAAGTCCTAAAACTGAGTTCTAATCAATCACATATAGAACCTATTCAAATTTTCTACACATATTATTATAGCTTTTCCAAAGACAAGTACAACTTATTGAGTTTGTCTCTTTTTTTTTTCTCAGAACCATTGTTAGCTGTTAATTGAATCCTAACCCATGGTGAACTTGACTCACTGTGGCCTGGGACACATAGCAGCCCCATGCACAACAGAAGGAAATGTTGCTTGGTTCTGTACCATCCTCAGAGATGGTTACTTATTGGAAGAATATTTTAATTGGGCAATTTGGGAAAGTAAATTGTCAGGCCTCTTTGTCTCTCTTAGACTGTAAGTTCAATTTCTTATCAACATGATAAGTGGCTGATTTTAGCTGAAGTGAAGTGTACTTTCTGGAAAATTGAACCTGAGTTTCCCATATGCAGATTTCTCTGGGTAGCATAAACAATTAAGTGTTTGATAAACAGCCTAAAAGGTAGCCATTTGAGCCCACCCAAAGGTCCCTCCTGTGGTGTTGCCCGTTAATGCGCTAGACTGCAAGGTCAGTTTGAACCTCAAAGTCTGCAGTTTGGGCTTGCCAGTCGCTTCTTGGCAATCCTATATAAGATCACTATGAGTTGGAGTGACTTGACTATACTTAACAACAACAACAGCAAAAGGTCCCTCATATCTGTTTTCAAAAAATCACAAACTTGAGAACCCTGTGGAGCAGTCCTATCCTGTACACATGAGTAATTGTGAGGTGGAATCAATCCAATGGGGTCACTATGATTTAGAATCAATTCAGTGATAACTAGTGAAAAGAACAAGCTTACTTTATGCAAACAAAAATACTCCTTTTCTAAAAAAGCTCATTGTCAGATTTTTTTTTTTTAAGTAAGACCAATATTCTGCTAATTGAACTCAGAAAACATTAATAGTTTCCTCAATTTTTTTTTCTTTTTCACTTAAAATTGTTGTTGTTGTTAAGTGCTATGGAGTAGTTTCCAACACATAGCAACCCTATGTAGGGCTCCTGAGGAGTAGCTGGTGAGTTTGAACTCCTAACCTTTCGGTTCAAACCGATCTTGTGGTTGAATGCTTATCCTACAGCACCACAATCGTTTAAAATAAGTACGTTCAAAATATAGATTGATAGTCCTGGTGTGGCACTGTGGGCTAATGCATCAGACTGTGAAGTTGTTTGAAGTGTAAGGTTGGCGGTTCAAGCTCACTGGCTGCTCCTTGGAAACCCTATACAGGGTCACTATGGGTCGGAATTGACTCAACGCCACTTAACAATAACAACCACAACTCTCTGGTGCTGTGGGTTAATGCACCAGACTGCAAAGCCGTTTGAACTGCAAGGTCAGCGGTTCAAGCTCATCACCTGCTCCTTGGAAACCCTATACAGGGTCGCTATGGGTTGGAACCAACTCGACGGCACTTAACAACAACAACAGCTCTGTGTACATTTGTATATTGCCTAACATTTTAAGTGTTTTTATGTTATTCCCAATAATTACCAACCTATAGTCATATTTATAATTTTTAAATAAGACATGGATTATTTAAAAGCCATTGCCGTTGAGTCGATTTTGACCCATAGCTACCCTATATAGGGTTTCCAGGGAGCAGCTGGTGAGCTTGAACCACCGACCTTATAGTTCAAATAACTTTGTGGTCTGACACATTAGCCCACAGCGCCACTCCAGGAATCCTCTCTTTACCTTTTTATTTTCTCTTTACACATTTTAAAGGAAAGCCACTTGAATTTACAAAATGCTTCAGGAAAATAAATCTTATAAAAATTCTATGCATAATACCTTCCAAGCCAAGGCATGGGTTGGTTTTATTGCATTTTATGCTGTGACAAAGTACCATAATTAGCACGTTGGTATAATTTACCACTGTTTCATTAAAGCTGATTGCCTAACTACCTGGGAAGTTAACATGGCTTCTTCAGTACTTGACCTGCCTTATTTTTCTACTATACAGCTATTCGTGGACATTGAGCAAAGGTATTCATTGCTGACAGTAATAAAAAGCTAATCCTGATAAAGGTTATAATACATGAAAAATATACAGTTTTTCTTTTTGCTGCCTTTGCCCTTTCCATTTTCAATTGGTTTGGTTTCATGATGAGAGTTCAAATGACAGAAAAGATATTGGACTTTGTGCAACATTTTTATCAGTTTAGAAAGCTAAGTCATGTTTATTTAAATTATATTTTTAATCATTTCTCTCTTGAAAGTCTCACTTTAGAAAAAGTCACGTGCATTAAAACAGCCCATTCTTGACTTTAGGTATTCTAAATTATCTAGAAACAGTGAGATCAAATTAAATGGCTTGAGGTAGGGATGTTCTTGTTGTTAAGTGCCATCAAGTCAGTTTTTACTGTATAGGGGTATAAAGGAGCAGCTAGTGGGTTAGCAGCCTAGTGCTGATTCTACAACAGGGGAAAAACTGTTAAATAAAAGTAGGTTAAACACTGTCATGTCTTCAAGAGTAAACTGTGCCCACTGACGGCCGCTCATGTACATTATGTCTTTTGCTCCTTAACCACCCCCCCAAATTTTTCTGTTACACATTCCTATCTTGTGGTCCAGTGTTTTGTCCTACATTACCACATCAGGACTCTATTCTTAGAGTAGTATAAAGATTCCCCCAAATTCATACTTTAATAGGGATACCAATGATTTATACCATAGTTTTTGTTGTGTTAAGTGCCCTCGAGTCAGTTCCAACTCATAGTGACCTTGTATAGGGTTTCTGAGCACCAGCTGGTGAGTTTGAACTGCCCGAAAACCTTGTAGTTCAAATAGACCTCTCAGTAGAGCATTAATCCTACAGTGCCACACCAAGAGAAGCAGTATTTCAGAACATGACGTAAACTTGTTTGGTGTTGTTACGTGCCATACTCATAGTACCCTTTGCACAACAGAAAGAAACACTGCCTGATCCTGGGCCAACCTCACATTTGTTGCCATGCTTGAGCCCATGGATGCTACCACTTTGCCAATCCATCTTGCTGGGGTTCTTCCTCTTTTCTCTGACTTTCTACCTTACTTGTTGATGGTGGTTATATGCCATGGAGTTGTTTCGGATTTGTTGTAAATCTTTACAGGAGCAGAAAGCCTCATCTTTCTCATATGGAGTGGCTGGTAGTTTAGAACTGCTGACCTTGATGTTAGCAGCCAGACTTGTAACCACTATGCTACCAGAGCTCCTTAAACGTGTAGGTAGATAACCCCTATTCTATGCAAGATTGGGATAGGTTCTATACCTAAGTAGTCTACACACTCTCATCTGAAAAGGATATTTAAAAAACCACAAAAAGAATTGTTGCAAATTCAATGTTAGTTATTTACATTCTGACATAAGAGGGATGACTTTTATTATTTTTCATAATTCCTTTGCTACAATCTGCCATTATGCTGTATATTAAGTAGCAGTTTTATTTATTTATTTATTTTTACTAAAATTAAAAAAAAAATTCTATAGGGTACACTTTAGGCTGAATTTGAAATGTGGATTAAATTTATATATGTGGATTTTTGGGGGTGATTTTATAAGTTCACAAATATTAAACTTGTTGGATTTGATTGTGAAGAATTTTGTTTTGATAGTTCACCCTTCTAAGAAGTTCTTGGCACTCATAAAATCTTCTTGGGCCCTTCTGTTCCTTGAATGGGTCTCAGCCGCACAAACTAAAATAATAATAGTAATAGTCATAATTTTTCAAAGTCAAAAGAAGTGGAAGCCACACAAACCTTGGTATTTTCATCTCCATCATACTTAGAATTTTAAATGATTATTAATTAAAGGAATACACCTAAGAGAATATGTTTGGAGCAGAAGACAAGGACACTAAGATATACAAAGGGCACTATTACACAAACAACTGTTACTGTTATTGTCAAGTGTCCTTGAGTTAGTTCCAATTCAACACCAATCATCAGCAATTCATTTCCGAAGCTTTGTAAATCTTTTTGAGGAGCAGAAAACCTCATCTTTGTACCGCGAAGCGGCTGGTGGCCTCGAACTGCCCATCGTGTGGTTCGCAGTCCAATGCTTATCCTCTGGAGCCACCGTGATCCTACACAAATAATAATAGAGTAAAATATCAATAATACCAATAATAATTTTTTATTAAAAAAAAAAGAAAAGGGAAAGAAAAATCACCAAGAATAATTAGACCCCTTTAGCATAAGCTGTGGTGTATCAATTAAAATGGAAGGAAACGACATGCAAATACCTCAAGTACAGAAAGTAAAATACCTTTCCACTGATGATTTTCAGTTGTCAGGACAAGTGAGACCCAAACAGTAGACAGAATGGTCCCAGCATGCTTGTTGCCTTTTTTTGTTTGCACAGTAGCTGTCAGTTCCAGCCTTGCAGGTAGTGGAACCCAGCAGGAAGAAGGGGCGGGACCCAACGATGCGGCTTGAACTGAGAGCAAATTTAAATTACTGAGCCTTTTTTTTTTTTCTTTTTATTTTTCTATTCTGCGACAAACTGAAAAGATTCCAGCACGCTAATTTAACCACACTGCTTCTTCTTCTTTGCCTCCCCCCCAACCCCCTTGCCTGTCTCCCTGCTTCCAGGATAATTAAAAGAGAAACCTGTAAAGGCAACATTCCTGTAAGCGAGTTGGTGCTGCAACGTGCTGGTAAGAAAACGAATTTAATTTTTTTCATCTTTTCCTTTTTTGCTTTTCCTTTTTTTAAAAGAGCTGAAGGCTTTGTCTGTCTAATGCAGTCATAAGCGTGGCTTCCCTGCCGTGAGGGGTTAGCATGTAATGAAAAGGTGTAATTGCCTGATATGTGACCTTCGCGTCATACTTAAAATGGTTAATAACAGCATTCCTGTCTACCCTGATGATGTTTCTCTCTTGGAATTGACTGTTCGCCCAGTTGCAACAGGGCTAGGATTGTCGCACTATGACAAGTAGTTGTTGACTGTTTGAGGTTGGAGTTTCACTGTCCTGTCAGGGATAATTCTTGAGTTTCCCCAAGTTACTCACTTACAAGGGTGTTTCCGGTTGTAATAGGTCTGCTGCAGAACCATAAGTGTGTTGCTGTTTACTCATCAGACAGGAAGTACAGTTATAAAACTTTTTAAAAAGTAACACTGTAATTATCTAGGACTGCCTCAGTCCAGATAATGAACCAGACTAAAGTGAGAGTTGAGCAAAGCTATTTTAATCACTTTAATATGTAGCTAGTCAGGAGTTCATTAGATAATCAACTGTGGGGAACCTAGATCATTTGAGGACCTTGTACTTGAGAAGCCAACTTCATTCTTTGAAAGAACAAATTTTAATTCAACTCAATTAAATTCAACAAGTATTTCTATATAAGGTGCCTGGCGCAGCTGCTGAGGACATGCTTTCCTGGTACTCCTTTGTGGGAAAGGAATTAAAACCAGACAGTATACGTTTTAAGCTGCCAGTTTTTATTTGGAAATGATCAGATTATTTAAGACACTCTTCAAAGTATGCAATTATTGGTTATGAGATAAGGTTGTAAAGATACATCATCTACAATTTTTTTTTCTTCCTCTATTTCTTCAGTAAATGCACATTTTATTTATGTCAATTTGCACCCATGGCTAGTACATTTTAATATTATATGGGAAGGAACAAACCTTGAAATCTATCCTACAAACTAAACATCACTTGGAATGTATCAATGTGATAAACTTTGCTTGAGCTCATCCAGGTTTTAACCTCAGAATGGGTAGACTTGTCAATGAATTGTCTTGGATTCAGGTCAAGAAACTTAGAAAATTTTTGCCATTAAAAGTGTATATAAAAAAGATCAAATAATTTTTATTGTTGTTCATTATTATTTTTAAACTGAAATCACTTTAGGAAAAAATTGATGACATTATAGTAAAATAAGTAGAAATGTTGTGGGTAGATTGTCAAAAATAAAAATGTAATTACAAAATGTTAATTACAACCATTTTCTTTTTTTAAAATAACCTGCTCTTCTGTGGAAGTTTGCATAGTGTAAGTCCCTGGCATCATATAGATAGTGCAACATTCAAAATACTGGGAATGTGTTCCCTGATATATGTAGTTATTCTATCTAACTGTGTCATTTCTACATTTAACAATTCTGCCCCACTGTCACCCCTTGGGTCTTCACCGATGTCCCCCAGATCACTTGAAATATCGAACAAGATCTTGGAACATTAGAAAATGTCAATTTGATAAAATAATTTCTGGCTATTACAACAAGAGACAATACTATGGATTTAATGTTTCATTTTTAAAATCTGTTTGTATCTACCAGTAGCTGTCTATTAGGAACATTTCAGTTATAATTGGAATAAATTGTTGCCCAGTAACAAGCAACTAAATCCATAGTTACTTTCCATAAAATCAGTGAATAGAAATAACTATAAAGAGCAAATACAAGTTAACTCGCATTTGCATTTCTTGATTTTGAATATATATATATTTCTTTAGTCAAGGTGCCTCTTCTTCGTTATTTCTAATTGCTCAAAATCCCTCATGTGAGGGATAAAGGCCAGTAGACCTTTGAAAAGTGTTCTTTCCAATTCAAAATAAGAATAGCAGAAGATAAGCACACTCTCTCAGACTACAAGTGTTAACAAGATTCTGGGCTAGCAACACTATTGTACATGAAGAACTGCTATCATCACTTGCAGAACGTGTTGCAAAATTATGGGTTTCACTGTAGCACTGTCATTTGAAATCGTAATCAGTCCATAATTCTATAGATTGCTACAATTAAGATGATGCTTTCCCCATTAATAAAATATTGAATAACACTGAAATTACATTAGTTTGATTTTACCCTCTTCATTTTTTTTAGTAAAAAAGAAACAGCTATAAACTCATAACCTGGTCTCTAAGCATATATAATCTCAGAATATCTCTTCTTCCTTCAATAAATCTTTATGACATTATAATTTCAAGAACAAAGTTATTTAACAATAGTTCTGCATTTGCTATTTAAATCTTACAGTTTTTGAAAATAGTTTTCATTTTATAATTGCACAGTGAAATATAAAATGTTTATTTAAGAGTCCACATGCTGTTATATATATATACATACACACACATACACAATTATGTATGGTGCCAGAAAGAAAATGTAAAGTCAGAGTGAAATTATACATGATATTATTTGAATATATGACATTTCATATTTATTCAATGCATTATATATGTGTGCTGAGTATTGACTATGCGGCAGGCAGTATAACAGAATCTTTGGGAAATGTAAAGATAAAAATGCCACATCTTGGTCATTAAGGGAATTACAATCTAGTAGAAATTAACTAGCATACTCAAAATTTTAATTTAATTAATTAGCCTACAAAACACTTAGACTTGCATCACATACTAGTGATCAAGTAAATTCGTGACATACTAGTTTCTAAATTCCTGGAGCTAACATACGCTTTACTTTGCCATTATTCATTATTTCATTTCATTTCTTCTTTTATAGCCACATATGAATCATATATCCTAGGTATTTTTAGAAAACCTATTATTGATGCAAATATTCTGAACCATCATATGTATATGTATGTATGTATATATATATACATACATACATATACATATATATATATATACATACATATACATATATGTAAACAGAAGCCCACAACTGGATATCAGGAGAGATCAATTCTAATCTTTAAACAACCAATGGCTTTGCTACTTAATCTTGTTACGTCTCTGTCTCCTCATCTTTACAAAGAGATAATTGGCCCACCCAATAGCTGAATTATTTGATTCCATCCTAGCAGAAGATGGGTAATTTCCAAGGAAGAGGAAAAGAATCATCAGTTACAATGACCATTAGGGGTCAAAGGTTTAAACCAAAGCCATACAAGATGTCTTCAGTTGCTTCTAAAGTGTTTCTTCCTCATGGTGACTCCATGTGTACACAATAGAACTACTCCAAAGGGTCTTCAAAGCTGTTGCCTTCCAGAAATGTATCACCGGGACACTCTTCTGAAGCATTTCTGGCTGAGTTTGAATCACCAAACATTTGGCTATAAGTAGAGTGCTTGACAATTTGTGCTACACTTGGACTCCCTAAAAAAAAAAAGAAAATCAATTAATTAGTTACAAATTCTAATGTATGAAGGGACTTCAGAAAGTTGGGGGAAAATCCATTTTCTTTTAATTCCATTTTTCCAGGCACTTTTATTGAAGTCCCCTCATATTTGTTTGTGTGTGGTTGTTTCAGTTCATTGCTTTTGTATATTCTTCACTCTTAATTGGCATAGCAATGCCTACAGAATTAAAGAGAAATTTTACAATAGAACTGTAAGTGTATTTAAGAATGCTGCCCTGATATGTGTTAAAATGCTTCCTAAATGTGATCTAAAAAATAAGGAAAGTATTTCTCTCCATAAGTCTAAAGTGTGTAGCAATGCTTTTTTAAATATATAAAATAAGTCTTATGTCTCCATTACTAGGTATCCTCACACTTTATTGGAACAAAACAACTTTCAAAAAGTCGGAATTTAAAAACAATTATATGCTAATAATATGAAAAAAAAAAAACTTGCTAATGTCTAGGCATGTTTAATTTTGTAAAGAAAAATAAGCAATTTTTCCCCTAAATGGTTTTACAATCTTATGTTACCACCAGCAATATTCAAAACTTTTAGTTGTTCGCATATTTGCCAACCCTTAGCTTGCCAATCTTTTCGTTTAGACATTATCATGGGTGTGGTGGCATCTTACAGTGGTTCTCATCATTTGATTCAGAACTACTGATGTTGAGTATCATTATTGTTGTTTGGTGCAGTCAAGTTAGTACCGACTCATAGCAACCTTATGCACAACAGAACGAAACACTGCCCAGTCCTGTGCCAATCTCACAATCGTTGTTATGTTTGAGCCCATTGCTGCTGCCACTGTGCCAATCCATCTCATTGGAAGTCTCTCTCTTTTTCACTGACCCTCCATTGTACCAAACATGATGTCCTTATCCAGGGACTGGTCCCTCCTGAGGATATGTGTGAAGTATGAGAGACAAAATCTGATCATTTTGGCTTCAAAAGAGCATTCTGGTTCTGCTTCTTCCAACACAGATTTCTTTGTTCTTTTGGTGCCCCATGATACTTTTAATATTTTTATCCAATACCATAACTAAAATGTATAAAGTCTTCTAAAGTCTCCCTTACGCATTGTCCAACTTTCACAAGCATACAAGGCTAGTGAAAATACCATGACTTGAATCAGGGGCATCTTACTCCTCAAACTGACATGTTTGCTCTTAGATATTGCAGATTTGCCTAATGCGATACATTGATTTCTTTACTGCTGCTTCTATGAGTGATGATGGTGGATTCAAGCAAAGGGAAGTCTTTGACAGTTTCAGTCTTTTCTCCATTTATCTAGATGTTATTTATTGGTCCAGTGGGGAGGATTATTTATTTATTTATTTACATTGAGGTGCAACCCATATTGGAGGCTGAGGTTTTGATCCATATTTTAAGTCCTCTTTGCTTTCAGCAAGCAAGGTTGTATAATCTACATATCGCTCCTCTAATCCTAGTGCCACATTCGTTATAGAATATCACCTCTCAGATTATTAATTTAAAATGCATATTGAATAACTTTGATGAAATAATACAACCCTGGCACACATCTTTCCTGATTTTATACCATTCAGTGTCCCCTCATTCAGTTTGAATGACTGCCTCTTGTTCTATATACAGGTACAATTTTATTCAATGTTGTCCATATCTTGTCATGATCCACACATTCTTTGTAGTCAGTAAAGCACAGGTAAACATCTTTCTGGTATTCTGGTATTCTCTGCCTTCAGTTAATATTCATCTGATGTCAGTAGTGTATATCCCTCATTCAAAGTCCTTGTCTGAATTCTGTTTGCACCTCTGGTACATCCCTGTCAAAATCTGTTGCAGAAGTTTTTGGATTATCTTTAGCAAATTTTAATTGCATATGATATTAATGATACTGTCTGATGATTTCCAATCAGTTGGCCAGAGAGCTGGCTTCCAAATTTCTTGATATAGATGAACAAGGCTTGCAGTGCCTCATCAGTTTGTTGAAACATTTTGATTTGTTTTCATTCAATTCCCAAAGCCTAGTTCTTTGCTGATGCCTTCAGTGCACCTTGGTCTTCTTCCTTCAGTACCATTGGTTCTTGGTCAAATGCTACCTCTTGAAATAGTTTAACATCGATAATTTCTTTTTGGCACAGTTACTCTGTGTACTCTTTTCATTTCCTTTGCATCTTTTTTGCATCATTCATTATTTAGCCCATAGAATCCTTAACTATTTCAAGTCAAGGCTTGAATTTTCTTCCAGTTTTCAGCTTGAGAAATGCTGAGCGTGTTCTTTCCTTTTGGTTTTCTAACTCCAGGTCTTTGCACATTTCATTAGTTTAATTTAAAGAGTTACTTTTTGCCTTTTTATGAACTGAAAATCAAAGTTCAATATTTTCATATGAATAGCTAATTTTTCAAGTACCGTTAATGAAGACACTACTCTTTTCCCTTGGATTCTGTCAAAAAATCAACTATGTGCGTGTGTGTGTGTATATATATATGTGTGTGTGTGTGTGTGTGTATGTATATATGAAATTTTCTGGAATCTCTAATTCTGTAACATTGATTTATATTTCTATGCTTTCACCAATTCCATACACTATTGATTACCCAAATATTATAGTAAGTTGGAAACAGGTAGTATACGTTCTTTGACTTTATTTTCCTTTTTAAAAATTGCTTTGGTTATCTCAAGTTCTTTTTATTTTTTATTTATATAGTTTTAGAATTACTGTTTATATGAGGTAGAACTGACATATTTGCAATACTGAATCTTCCATCATTAAATATGGTATAGTTCATTTATTTAGTTCTTCAATTTCATTCAGTAATGGATTGGTTTTAAGTAATCTTGGTTGTTCATTTGTAAAATGTGTATCATGCTTTAGGAAATTATTTAAAAGGGGTTGAAATATTTCATTTTCTAATGTTTATGGCTACTATGCTTAAATATTATTGATTTTGATTTACTGTTATTCTGACAAGGGGCCTGGTAGCACAGTTTTTAAGCATTGGGCTGCAGTTCAAACCCACCAGAATCTCCTTGGGAGTAAGACGAAGCTCTCTACTGCCATAAAGATTTAAAGTCTCAGAAACCCTAAGGAGCAATTGTTTAATTATAGGGTCACTATGAATCAAAGGTGACTTGATGTGAATGGCTTCAGTGCGTTACCCTCACAAATTCATTTGTTAATTCTAATAGACATTTTTTGAGATTTCTTGGAATTTTGTATTGTTGCTAAGTGCAGGTGAGTTGGCTTCACCTCATAACAACCCTGTATAGTGTTTCCAAGGAGTGGCTGGTGGGTTTGTTCTACAAACCTTGCAATTAGCAGACCAGTGCTTATCCTCCAGCACCACACCTCATTCATTCTTGATATTTGTAATTTGTGTCCTCACTGTCTCTGGCAATGGCTGTTCTTACTTTCTGTTTATCTAAAAAGGTTTCAATTTAATTATTTAAGGATAACTTCACTAAATATAAAATTCTTTATTGACAGCTCCTTTTCTTCTTTCAGCATTTTAATGTGTCATTCCAACATCATCTAGCCTCCATAATTTCTGAAGAAAATTTTCTCTTATTCATAGCATTTTCCTTTGTATTTGATATGTATGCTTCCTTTGAGTTCAAAATTTTGTTTTCAGCTTTGGATTTCAGATAAGTACAGTATGCTTAGGAATGGGTTTGTCTTTCTTTTAATCTGTAAGTTTGCCTATATATGTGTATGTTGTTGTTGTTAAGAACCGTGGAGTTGGTTCCAACTCATAGTGACCCTGCACAGGGTTTCCGAGGCTGTAAATCTTTTTGGGAGCAGAAAGCCTCATCTTTCTCTCACAGAACAGCTGGTAGTTTCCAATTGTCGACCTTGAGGTTAGCAGACTGTTTCGTAACCACTACGCTACCAGAGCTACAAATATATATATATATATTTGTGTGTGTTGTTGTTATCGATAGGATAGATAGATTAGATAGATAGGTAGGTAGATAGATAGATAGATAGATAGATATTTGTTGTTATTATCACTAGGATGTATATATATATATATATACATCCTAGTGTGGTTCTGTGGGTTAATATGCTGGACAGCAAGGTCAATTTGAACTGCAAGTTCAGTGGTTGAAGTTCACGAGCTGCTCCTTGAAAACCCTATACAGGGTCACTATGAGTGAGAACCAACTCACCAATACTTAACAACAACAATAGATTCACACAAACACATACATAAGGGTGGGTCAAAAATTATCTGCACTCTGGCTGTAAGGTTTAATCAACTTTGAGAAAAGACAAGCACATCATTTTTCCAAATAATTTCCTTATTTTTCAATACAGTTTGTCTATTTATTAACAAGCTAATTAAATATTCCCTAATTTTAAAAATGTTTTAGGCTGAACTTCAAACCACAAATGCACCTATGTCTTTACTTCTTCATTAGAGGTGAATCTTCATCTTCAAAGGGCTACTTTCAAAAATCAAAAGTTTTGTGAAGTGTCAACAGTGTGGGCAGAGGTATGCACATGTGTATTATAATTGTCATGCAAGATCACTGTACCTTTGGATAGCAGTCCTGTGCATTTAATCCTAAATTTTGTCTTGAACTCTTCAGTGAATACTGTTGATTGTTGAACCCTTTTTTTCTGATAACATTCCAATACTGGCCCTGGAGAATCCCGGAAAACTGTAAGCATCCATTTTCCAACTGATGGCTTACTTTTGAAGTTTTTCTTCATCAGTGATTGATGAAGTTTCCGTTCTATACTCTTATGGTTACTCTTAGGCTGGAAGTGATAAATCCAAGTCTTGTCACTAGTAACGATTTTTGTTTTAAATAAACTTTTGCTTTCCTTTGAGTACGGGTTCAAATTTTGATTGCAGATATCCAAACGCTTCTATTCTCTTCCATTACTTGTTTTGGTACCCATCTTGCAGAAACTTTTTGAAACCCAAGTCTATCTTGAATGATTTCATAGGCCAACCCAGGGCTGATTTGCAAATGAATGGCCACATGATCAACTGTCATTCATTTATTCAACAAAATCATTTCATGTCTGTACACAATTTGTCATAAGCTGTGATTAATATAACCTTGTGTGTATGTATATGCTGTTAAGTGTCATTGAGTCTGTCCTGACCCATAGCAACCGTGTATATATTTGTACATTTGTTGTTCAGTGCCATTGTGTCAGTTCCAACTCATAGCGACCCTGTAGAGGGTTCTAAGAAGCAGCTGGTGAGCTTGAACCGCCAACCTTGAAGTTCAAACCAGCCTTGCAGTCAAGCACATTAACCTGCAGTGGCACACTAGGATTCTTTCTATCTTTCTCTCTCTCTATCTGTCTGTCTATCTATCTATCTGTAGTTGTGAAGTGCCATTGAGTCGGTTCTGACCCATAGTGACCCTGTATAGGGTTTCAAAGAGCAGCTGGTAAGCTTGAACTGCCAACCTTGCAGTTCAAAGGGCTTTGCAGTCTGGCACATTAACCCACAGCGCCACACCAGGACTCCAAAAGGAGCTCTGGTAGCATCGTGGTTATGAGTCTGACTGCTAACCTCAAGGTCAGCAATTCAAAACTACCAGCCGTAGCATTTGCATTGCATAAGACCATAGGTGAAATCCTGAACCCCATCTAGAATATTCTGAGGTGGGAAATTCCAACTTGAAAGGACAAGCAGACCAGTTTAGAGTGGCTAGAAGAACAGAAGATATTTCTTGAAAGAAAGACCAACAGGAAAAACAATAATGGCAGCCTGACAGATCACTACAAGAACAAGCAAGTGTTTCGCCCAGGAAACATCAAGGCAAGTGGTTTTCACCCAGGAAACATCAAGGCAAGGGATCCCCTTAGGGCCAACCCCCTGCCAAGACTAAAACTCAGCGGAAATACATGATCAGACATGCGCTCATATTTGGTGACCATGTGGGTCACCAATAAGGGGAAATGAGGGAAAAACAGCAATGAGGCTATGAGCTAAGCCCTACAAAGTTTAATAGACTCCTGTGAACCTTGGTGGAGACCTGGTTGGCCAGAAGGATAGCAAGACCTGAGGACTCATGGGCCCAGAGTCAGTGACATAGCCACAGAGGACTAGAGTGGAGAGTGGAACGTCCAGCTGATAAGAAGAGAGGGCATATGCATAAGAACACTCACACTTGCAGATAATACCCATTTGACCTGGCTTCAATGACTGGATGAGTAGAGCTCAACTAGAAGAAAAAAGAAGAGGAAAAAAAGAGTAATCTGATAGAATTTGATGAACTTGACCTACACCTATGGATACAGTAGCTCAAAAGAGGGGACAAATCCTTACAGAGAAGATCATCCCCACTCCCTCCATACACAGGGTAGACAGGGATGAGCAACTTGGACATTGGCTACCCCAAATGGAGGGGGTGTGGCTACAAAGGCAAAAAGTGACTGGCTTATAAGTTTTCAAGAGGGAGCCTAGATTCAGAAGGCACTAAGGAAGGTAGAATCTCCACTGAGTAGTATCCAATCTCTCTAGGGGGGCTGATGAAAGGAGATGGAGATAGGTCTCTTGTGGTTTAATAGTGAACATTTGCTATCTGGACTGACTGTGAGGGTTGGGAATGAAAAAGGAGACATTGTGTAACAAAAGGAGGAGAGTGGTTGACTTGCAGTCCAGGAGTGGAGGTCCCAGGGACCAGCAAGGGAGAAGAGCGGAGTGCAGGACCCTACCCAGAGAAGCAGTGATGCTGGTGATGGAGGCAGAGATGATGACATGGAGGGATGGAGCGGCTGGGGACTTTAGACCCAGAGAGGGAGAGAGGCTGTGTGCTGATGACCAGGGGGCAGGTTTGTAGTGTAACTCTGTGAGGCATGGAGAGGATTGTAACCATGGCAATGAAACGATATATAATAGGACAAATGTAAAACTAATGTTCTCCCATGTAAACTATCACATAATTCACAATAAAACATTAAAAAAAAAAAAAAAAAAACTACCAGCCATTCTGCAGGTTAACGATAAGGCTTTTTGCTCCCCTAAAGATTTGCAGCCTTGGAAACCCTATGTAGTGTCACTATGAGTCAGAACCAATTCCATGGCACACTGTCACCATCAACACTATCATCATATAAATACAATTTTTAAAAAATATTTTCTTCTCCTCTCCCTTTGATCTCCAGTTACAGAAGTTAGTGTTTGAGATTCTGTCACACAACTCACTGTAACAACAACTGTGTTCAATCTTTTTTCTCTGTGTTCTTTGAACTGGATCATTTATATTGGCCTATACAGGGTCGCTATGGGTTGGAACCGACTCGATGGCACATAACAACAACATCATCAAATTTACAGATATTTTATTCTGCCATGTCCAGTCAGCTGTTGAGTTCATCTAGTGATTTTTTTTTCATATTATAGTTTTTCAGTTCTCAGTTTTCTATTAGATTATTATATAGTTTTTCTATTTTGAGAGTCTCTTTTTTGTTCATTCACATCATATTTCTTTAATTCTTTGAACATATAAAAGCTGTGTTAATATTTTGCCTACTAAATCCAATAGCTATGGCCCCTAGGCATTAGTTTCTATTATCAATGATGCTTTGTATAAATCCCAGTTTTGTAGTACTCTTTATGACTATTAATTTTTGTTTGTAAACTGAGCATTAAAGACAATATATTTTAGTAACACTGAATTTTGTTGTAATTCTGAGGATTATTGCTTTTTGTTCCAGTATTCATTTAATTTGCCTGTTCCTAAACTGTGATGTTTGTCTTCCCAGTGGTATGCAGCTACTGATATCTCTGCTCTGTTTTTATGCCTTCAAGTGTTTCATTTTTAGTCTAGCTTTTGGGAGAACTCCTCTGTGCCTATTTATTTTGAAACCAAGGATACTGGAAAGACTTTACTTATTTGGCTGTTTTTGTGTGTGTGTGTGTTTCTAGAAATTTCTTTCTAATTTCTAGATCCTCAGGTTCTGTCTTTTGACACTTCAGAACCCTAAGATCCCAGATTCCTGCTGCCTATGCCTCATACAACTGGGGAAGGTATCCAGGTTAAAAAATAAAATAAAATCAGTAAAATGATATGTTGTAGTTAGGTGCCATCAAGTTGTTTCTGACTCACAGCAACCTTATGCATAACAGAAAGAAACACTGCCCAAGTTTGCACCATCCTCACAATTGAATCTATGGCTGCTGACACTTGGGCAAACCATCTCACTGGGGATCTTCCTCTTTGTCGCTGACTCTCCACTTTACCTAGTATAATACTCTTCTCCAGGGACTGGTCCCTCCTGATAAAACGTACAATGTATGTGAGGCGAAGTTTTACCATCATGGCTTCTAAGGACTACTCCAGCTGTATTTCTTCCAACTCAGACCTGAATGATCTTTTAGCAGAGCATGGGACATTTTCCATATTCTTCTCCAACACCACAACTCAAATCATTATTCAACTTTCCCATACATATGAGGCTATTAAAAATACCATGTTTTGGGTCAGCTATACCTTAGTTCTCAAACTGATACCTTTGCTCTTGAACACTTAAAAAATTATACATTGAACCTACTTGACTTTACTGAGAATGTATTTCTCTCTGACTTCTCCTGCTTTGCTTCTGGGTCCTGTAAAATTTATCCTTGCTGTACATAGTTTATCTGTCAATCAGGCATTTGGGAAGACGCTGACATCTTTTGCTCAATTTATTCTGCAATTCTCTTGCTCTCAGGATTTCACCTTTACATTTCTAGCTGCTTTTCCAGCCCTAAACTCTGATTTCTGCCACCCATTGTTGACATGGTTGTGGCTTGTCAATACCATCTGCCACTGACATTGCAACAGGTACTTTTAAAATTCCCCTGGATCACCAACTTAAAATTCTTACCTTTAATTGTATGTTTTTCAGGAATATATTCTCCACAGTTGTCTTCTACTTGTAGACATAGCCCAGTGTCTTGAAACTATTAGTGTCTTTTTATATGCTATCCAACTTTTAGAATTTGTTTTCTATGCAATGGTTTATACGACCACTTGGCTCCACTACTTTGATTACAATTTCCTTTTGTAGGTATTTTTCTGTATTTTCTATAACTTCTATATCACAGGAATTGTTACAATATAAGAAATTGCCAATATAAAGAGGAAATTCTTCAACTTTTTTATGTGTGTCAATTTTACGTCTGCCCTCTAGTCATTGAAATCTCTTATTAAGTGTTTAATGCATTCATTTTACAGAGACTCATTTTAAGACTTGGAGACATTTAATTTTACAAAGAAGCCTATGAATGAAAAGTATCTCATGAGTTTTTTTCCTAGTCTGGAATAAATGAAAAAGATGTCAACACGCTAATCTAACACCCCCAGGATCTCATTGTTAGCAAATGTTGGACTGCTAGTGATGTTCACAACAATGTTGGCTTCATATAGAAGGTAGACAGTCACAGTTACATCATCCATTACTCATTCTCATACTTCAACCAAGGACTCAATATGTAACAGGAAACAATACCATTGGAGAAATTACTGGTCAATTTCAGTACTCATTTGTTAACTTTTCTCCTCTATTTACAACAATTTCTAGCAAATACACATTGAGCAGAGTAAATAACTTAACCTATGTTCCTGTGGATATGTATTAAAGTATATGTCTTTACACTACAGTGTTGAGTACAAGTGCTATAGTGAACTTTGAAGGTTTTTTAGTAAAGATAGTTATGACTTTTAGTTATCATAGTCTGGGCTTCAAGAACGAAAGCAGTTCATTTTACCTAGGGCTGGAAATAGGAATGGGTAATAAATCTTGATAAGGATGGTTGCTGTTGTTATGTGCCATCGAATCAGTTCCAACTCATAGTGACCCTGTATAGGGTTTCCAAGGAGAAGCTAGCTGGTGGTTTTAAACCACCAACCTTGTTATTCAAACTGACTTTCAGATCCAGGGCTTATCATATGGCAGTGACACACCAGGACTCTGATAAGGATGGTTGTTGTTGTTGAGTGCTGTAGAGTCAGTTCCTACCCATAGCGACCCTGCATAGGGTTTCTGAGGAGTAGCTGGTGAGCTTAAACTGCTAACCTTGTGGTTCAGATGACTTTGTAGTTTATTAACTGCACATTAATCCTCAGTGCCACACCAGGACCCTGACATAGGGAGGGGTGTTTGGTTGATCTTGTTGTTCGTGTTCAGACTGTTGTGAATGAAGATTGTTGTAAATGAAGACAAAGGTTTTCATTATAAAGATCAAGGGAATAATCACTAAGCCATTGAAGGAAAAACTGAGGTTTCATGATGCTAAATTATTTGTCTAGCGCCACATTACTAAGTTCTTGAAATAATCAAAATGTATCATGTTTCACTCCTAGTTTGTCCTTTAAACTACATCTAAGCTATTGAATATTAAAGTAGCTGATATATAAAAATGATTTTTTAACAATTCAAATTCAGTATTTGCCAGGAAATGAGTTTGAATTCAGACAAAACAGAGATTATATCTTAGAAACAAATTTCTTGTATGTTACTTGTATAGAAGTGTTATTTTCTATAAGGTGGATATGGGATGTCTCTCTAGAAAAGGTCATACTTAAAGACTGGAATAATGTAAGGGCGAAAGTCATGGAATATCCAGGAAAATGGCATCTAAAGGCAGAAGAAACAATATATAAAATATGGAGAACAAGTTAGTTAGCATGGTTGGATCAGAATAGTAATATGAAGACAAATAGGAAAGTAGAGGGGCTATATTCTCTGGGCAGAAGTTGGCCAACTGTTTTCTGTAAAAAGCTAGATAGTTAATAATTTAGCCTTTGCAGCCCCTAAGGCCTCTGTAACAACTCACCCCTAACATAACAGCATGAATGAAAACAGTTGTAGATATTATGTAAACATGAATAAATGTGTCTGTTTTCTCACAGAACACTGAAACTTCATTGTATTTAAAAATATGACACCTAGTCTTACTTTGCTGGCCCCTACTGTGAGGCCTTGTAAGACATGGTGAGTGCTTAGAGTAAGATTCTCCATGTGAGAGGAAATCATCTGGAAGGTTTTGAACTGAGGAGTGACAAGATCCAATTTCCACTTTTAAAAGATTACTGTGGGTGCTCTGTAGCTGTGAAACATATGACAGCAAGCAAAACAGATTTGTCCTTGAAAAAGAGGTTGAGTTAGGACTAGGATAATAGTTGTGAAAGAGATAAATAGGGGTAGACTTAGGACATACCTTTGAAGTAGATCTGAATGATTTTATTGATTAAGTGGTAAGGACATCCTTGACATAAATATCAGAACAGCATGTTTATACTTAGGAAAGATGGGGAAAAGGGGGACTGATAGGATTCCCAAATCAAAATGTCCAAAGAGTATTCCAAGATTAGTTCTTATTGGAAAGAATCCTTATGAACCATGATTTGAACAACTCCCTAGTTCACATTTCTGAGCACTTTTCTGTAAACACATGCAATGATTCCCCTATAAATTTCTCTGGTTTTGGTAAGGCTGATATTATTAGGATGGCTCTAACAGATGAAACATCTGGGCACAAAAAGATAACAGAATTTGCTCAGAAGCACCGAGTAAGCGCCTGATCATTGTTGTCGTTAAGTACCTTCAAGTCAATTGCAACCCCTGTGTCCCTGTATAGGGTTTCCAAGGAGCCGCTGGTGAATTTGAACTGCCAACCTTGTAGTCAGCAGCCCAGTGCTTATTCTTCAGTGCCACACCAGGAGTCCAGGCTCCTGACAGTCTTCTCCTATCTAACCCATACTCTGGCATCTTGAGTAGGACCCTTTCTACCATACCAACTGAATCTGCTTCATTCATAGGCATTTGGATGTTTAAAAAGGCAATGGTATTGAGTTACAAATGTCACAAATACCCTGATGAGTAGAACTGTTTAGGATTGTTGTTGGCCACTCAGAGAAAAGACAGTAGAAAAGTAATTTTCTCTCTCTGCTTCCAAGTCAACTTTGCAGGGTGGCATCATTATTTAGGAAGAAAGAAATATATAATTTGAGGGACTTTTTCTTGGGGAACAAATGAAATTCATTTCACTGGTGGAAGAAAGACAAAAAACACATTGAACCATAATTAAAACATTTTCTCCCAAACTCAAATGCACAATACATGTGGTCATCACACATAATTTGATGCTAGCAAGTTATGTTCCTGGTTACTTGTCAACACTTTGTGTATACCTTCTGTGTATTTTTTTATACCCAAAATGCTTAAGTTTTAAATAGTGAACCTTTAAACTCCCAATTTTAAGCAATTAAGATCAGAGGAGTGCCTTTTTCTTTGAGAGAGCAGACGACATTTTCTTCCTCTTGTTTTTTGTTTTTTTTTTTCTTTTTGTATTTTCCACTTTAAAGCTGTTTAGCTCTTTCCTTTTAGTAGTTGTTGACAATTCTTTTTTATTATGCATGCCAGTGCTTCTGAATAACTTTGGCATGTGTGATTCTGCTACACTTAACTACAGATTGCTGCTTTCCACAACTAAGTCCGCTGGGTTTTTGTTCCATCTTGAATGCCCATTCCAAGGCAGAGAGTGGGTTAGGCCACATTGGCAAGGAGCAAGTGATAAACAAGCCTGGGAAATTTCCTTGACCTTAAGAACTGGCCCAGCAAAACCACATAATCTCAGATTGTTTCAATTTTATGTCATTCATGTTTATAAGGGAAAAGATTGTTTATCATTGTGTCTACTTTCTGATTTGCCTTTAATCAGACAGCCCTTCTCCTCTGACTCATCCCAAAAGGTCCAGACTCCAAGTCTGAATGATTCAGTTTCATGTCTATTCTCAAAAAGGTATCTGAGAAGCAAGTGTGATATTTAGGCATACAATCCAATGTTAAATTCATTTTGGCCAAATAAAGTTACAGTTTGAGATCTCTGAACATCTCTGCTAGAAAAAGAGGATTCTTTCAACAAACCAAAATGAGGATTGTACATCAGAGTAATTTTACCATGCCAGTATTTGAATGACTTAGTACTCATCCTATTCTTCTAATTTTTAATCCAAAGATTTTCATGGCAAACAAAACTCTTTATTAAGTATACCTATAGTTAATATACTTGTGTGGCTCATGACAAGCTTTGGACAATATTGTGAAGTATGAGTATTCCAGAACACTTAATTCTGCTCATGAGGAATCTGTACATGGACCAAGAGGCAGTTGTTCAAACAGAACATGGGAACGCTGTATGGTTTTAAATTAAGAAAGGTGTACGAGAGGATTGTATTCTTTCACCATACTTATTCAACTTGTATCCAAGCAAATGATCTGAGAAGCTGGGTTATATGAAGAAAAACATGGCATCGAGATTAAAGGAAGACTCATTAACAACTTGCTATATGCAGATGGTACAACCTTGCTCGCTAAAAGTGAAGAGGACTTAAAATATTTACTGATGAAAATCAAAGAGCACAGCCTTTGGTGTGGATTACATCTCAATGTAAAGGAAACAAAAATCCTCACCACTGGACCAATAAACAACATTCTTATCATCGGAGAAAAGATTTAAGTTGTCAAGGACTTCATTCTTCTTGGATCAACTATCAACTCTCATGGAAGCAGCAGTCAAGAAATCAAACGATGTATTGCATTAGGCAAATCTGCTGCACAAGATCTTTTTTAAAGTGTTGAAGAGCAAAGATGTCAGCTTGAGGACCAAGGTGTGCCTGACCCAAGCCATGGTATTTTCAGTAACCTCATATGCATGCGAAAGCTGGGCAATGAATAAGGAAGACCTTAGAAGAATTGATGTTTTTGAGTTACAATGTTGGAAGAAAGTATTGAAAGTGCCATGGGCTGCTAAAAGAACCAACAGATCTGTGTTGGAGGAAGTGCAGCCAGAGTGCTCCTTGGAGGCCAACATGGCCAAACTTCGTCTCTCATACTTTGGACATATTATCAGGAGGGACCAGTCGCTGGAGAAGGATATCATGTTTGGTAAGGTGGAGGGTCAGAGAAAAAGAGGAAGACCCCCAACAAGATGGATTGGCCAAGTAGCAGCATCAATGGACTCAAGCATGGCAACAATAGTGAGGTTGGCCCAGGATTGGGCAGTGTTTGGTTCTGCTGTGCATAAGGTTGCTATGAGTCAGTGCCAACTTGATGGCAACTAGCAACAACATCATAGCATACAATTCCTAGTTTTTAAAAAGAAAAGTATCACTGCCCTAATCTATAATCAGTTTTATATTGGCAAAGCATAAATTTATTCCTACCCAGGGAATTAAGAGATTATGAAATAAATTTCAAAACGAGAATCTTTGGAGTTTCTTCACTTACTATTTTTAACTTTTTCCCAGAACTACGATTTCCTAGATTCCTCACGTTCTTCCATCCGAGTTTAGTAAATTGTCAATGTTGCACCCATTTTGTACTTTACTTCCAAATTCTAGACCATGTTGTTGTTGTTGTTGTTGTTAAGTGCCATCAAGTCAGTTCAACTCATAGCGACCCTGTATAGGGTTTGCAAGGAGCAGCTAGTAAGCTAGAACCACCAACATTGTGATCCAAACAGACCTTGCAGTCCAGCATATTAATCATACCCGGAGATCATGTTAAGACTTTTTATATGCAAGGTGGGTTTGAACCACAAGATCAGATTGCCAGTTTAAGCTCACTAGCTGCTCTTTAGAAACCCTATGTAATGTCCCTATGTATCAGAACCAACTCAACAGTACTTAACAACAACAACAACATAGTTATTAGAATAACATGTTATACAGCCCTTCCTTTGGGGTTCCCATGTGCTGACCAATCTTAAAAAGAAAAGTAAGAATCTGGATTGTTCCTTTAATAAAATAAATGTGATACAAGCTTCTTCTCCTTGTATCATTGCAATATTTTGATGACAATGGAAATAATGCAATTGAAAGTATTCTCACCTTTAACAAACACTCTCTAGAATTTAAGTAATTATAGGAAATACACCATTTTTATTTTATCTTCATGAGAGTCAACTCAAAGAACTGCAATAATGTGGGTAGGGGGTATGAGGCATAGGTAATTCAAAATACAAGTTAACCCAGCTGTAATTTATATTTTGATTTTAAATGAATAAATAGATCATGAGTCAAACTATCAGGCTAAGAACAGGTACTACTCTAAAGTAATAGATCAGCCCTTAGTTTGGAAAGGAAGGTTAAGCTGCGTTTCCATGACATAACCCACCACATATAAAAAACATACATAGACTATATTTAGAGATAATGGAGGGAGTAGAAACTTAAATTATAACTCTGTCCACCCCATACTGGCACTGCCCTTTCATTCAGAGATTTTTCATTATCACTGAAATAAAATGGTGGGTACATAAATATTTCATCTCTCTCATTTGCTAAAGTCGTATTCATAATGGCACAGATAGAGTAAACAGGAAGTTCTGGCAGACAGTTAGAGATCCAAAATAGTGGATTATAAACCTAGTTAATCACATTTGAGTTTTTCATGTCCTGTGTTCTTGGCTCAGCAATTTTTTAGGTAAAGAATTATTGTTATGTAACATCCCTAAAAATGAAATATGATTAACTGACCCACAATTGTTTTCTTGTGGCCCATGAGTAAAGAATATTTATATATTTTAAGCAGTTATTAACAAAAACAACACAAAAAAATGAGAGAAAGGAAGAAATGAGAGATGGAAATGGTGAGAACGAAAAATGAAGATCAGAAGAAGGGGATAAAAAAGGGAATGAGTGAGTCGGGGAGGAGGGAATGAAGACCATGTGGGACCTACAATACCTAAAACAATCTGGCTTTTCATAGTAAAAGTGTGCTGACCTCTAAACTATAGGATGCAAAGTATCCATAGCCCTCAGGATATTTTCATTCCTGACATAGCTATTAAGTAAAAATATTAATAAGAGTTCCCTAAAGAAAATAGATCCTTCAGATATTATAGCATATTATTTACATTGATCCTCAGAATTTCTATATAATAATTTAAAGATAGAGACATAAAACATTTCTGAGGTCGCTTGATGATTTTCCCTTCTTACTATTAGGGCCTTGGTAATATGCAGATGATACAACCTTGCTTGCTGAAAGTGAAGAGGACTTAAAACATTTACTGATGAAGATCAAAGAGCACAGCCTTCAGTATGGATTATATCTCAATGTAAAGAAAACAAAAATCCTACCACTGGACCAATAAACAAAGTTCTTATCAACAGAGAAAAGATTGAAGTTGTCAAGGATGTCATTCTTCTTGGATTAACTATCAACACACATGGAAGCAGCAGTCAAGAAGTCAAAAAACATACTGCATTAGGCAAATCTGTTGCACAAGACCTTTTTAAAGTTTTGAAGAGCAAAGATGTCAGCTTGAAGACTAAGGTACGCCTGACCCAAGCCATGATATTTTCAATAACTTCATATGCATGCGAAAGCTGGACCATAGAAGAATTGATGCTTTTTAGTTATGGTGTTGGAGGAGAATATTGGAAGTGCCATGGGCTGCCAAAAGAACCAATAGATCTGTTTTGGAAGAAGTGCAGCCAGAGTGTTCCTTGGAGGCCAAGATGGCCAAACTTTGTCTCTCATACTTCGGACATATTGTCAGGAGGGACCAGTTGCTGGAGAAGGATATCATGTTTGGTAAGGTGGAGGGTCAGAGTAAAAGAGGAAGACCCCCAGTGAGATGGACTGACCAAGTGACAGCATCGATGGACTCAAGGGTGGGAACAGTAGTGAGGTTGGCCCAGGATCGGGCAGTGTTTTGTTTTGTTGTGCATGAGTCGCTATGAGTCGGTACAAACTCGATGGCACCTAACAATAACAACAACAAACATTAATTAAGAACATAATTTAGATGTCAGACTCCATTTAGGTGCAGTGGTTTTTTTTTATATAACATTAAAAATAAATTAAAGAGGGCCATCAGTGTTTCTATACTTTGTCTCATAGACACATACATTGTTTTTGTTGGTAGATGAGCTGGGCTTGGATGGGGAAAATTGTGGACACAATGCTGTTTAATTCTCAGTTACATTATGGCTCTTCCCACCACCAAGAACAGAAATCTAGCCAATGTTAGGCTTCTTTTATATATTGAAGCTTACATGTCCGATTATACTTCTTCATCATAAAACATATTACATATTTTGAACATTTGATTTGTGCCTGCTGGGATTCACATATTTATCAGAAAGTTCCTATTTCATAATAAAGGACCTAATGTACACTTTTTTTTAGTAGCATCAATGCATTTGGAATACTGTTACAACATCTAATTTTAAAATAGAAAAAAATCAGTTATAGAAGATAATGCTTTCTCTAAATTTTGTTCAAATCTCTAAATAGAGCTACATAGTCATTAGAAGAAAGATATTTATTGGTTTTATTTGGACTCACCATAAATATAATACACAAGAGAGAATCCCAAATAAATTATTTAACCAGAATAACAGGGTGGCTGCCAATTCAGAGACGGTGACAATAAGACACTAGTAACTCATGGACACAATTGAACAGGCCTTTCTTTGGCCTCAGATATTTCTGGAAACAGACCTCCATCATTTCTGCCTGGGACAATATTGGCTTATAAAAGCATTCAAAGTAAAGTGTAAATTACTTGCAGAAAAGGAATACTTTTTTTCTGGTCTGGGAGCAATAAAAGGGTAAAAAGACAAAGAATAGGTTAAAGCAATTGGTTTAGGTTGGTATGGTTTGGACAAACTGAGAGGACTTCTGAATCTTTCTTTTGCTCACACCCTACCCTCTATGCAGCCCCCTTCCTTTACTTCATTTATAAATCACTTGCACTATACTCATTGTTTACAATCCTTTCCTTTACCTTCAAGCAAGGACTGCCTATTAGAGACTGAAATAGGTGGAAAAATAAACAAGTATTCTCTTTCTACATTTCCCTCAGTCTTATTAGATAGGGGCCTTCTAAATTAACATCCAAATGGAATGATAGTTCAATATCATCACTACATTATCAGATGTTTTTGTAATTCTTCCCACTGATTAAAGCAAAATCCTGCTTGTGAAAAGGCATGGATTTGCTCAAGTTATGCTAAAGAACAAGAGCTACAGAACCAAACAAACCTAGGCTCACATTCTAGACTTACCAGGTGATTTCACAAAAGTTGTTTAACATCCTCAAACTTTACTTTATTCACCTAGGAAATGGTAATATTAATACCTTTCTCGATTCTGAAGAATTCATTAGATAAAGTATGCAATTCTGAAATTTAGAGGTTTCTTTTAATTGGGAACTGTATAGGCAGTTTCCAGGTTACAAATGAGTCAATTCCTAAGTGTGTCTTTAAGACGAATTTGTGGGTAAATCACAATAGTTGCATATATAAGGTTCTTGTTTGCCCTTACATTAGTGTAAGAAATAGCCCAAAGCCTTTTCAATGATTCAAAACCTGTTCTTGCCACAAGTGAAGGTAATTGAGATGAAGAATTTATTGTGAGTAGGAACTGGTTCTGGTGTTGGGCTGTGGGATACTGCACTGGACCACAAGGTTGGTTTGAATCACCAGATCGACAATTCAAATTCACCAGCCCGCTCATTGGAAACCCTATAGAGGGTCGCTATAAATTGGAATAGACTTGAAGGCACTTAAGAACAACAACAACAATGGTTGGTTCAACCATTTCAAAGTGTTAGCAAATTTACATAAATTAAAGGGCAAATAAGAGCTGTTTCTAAGTCACCCTGGGGACTTACTGTAGTATTGATAGTAATGGTTCTCATCACAATTTTCTCCTGTAGAAAGAAATCTTAAGTGTGTATTAAAATGTCTTAGCCAAGCATCAAGAAGCTTGGCCTATACATTTGTTCTGGTTCCCAAATCTCTTGTTCCCAGGATATAACCTATATGACTTCTGCCTAGATCTTGCTTATAGACCCTAGAGTTTGCCTAATCTATGGAAAATAGTTACTGTCTTTTTCTCTACCACTTTAATCTTCATAGAAGCAAAACCTTTTTCCAGATAAAATTGAGTAAGTATCCCCCAACAACCTAGGTTAAGCTAAATGGGTAATCAAAGTCTCACTCAACAGGCAAGTAGCTTATGCAGGACCCAAGACTTCCACCAGTCCCTTTGGAAACCACTGGACTTAGTACATTTCCTGCTTTTTTATAGCACAATCTCTCCCCTTATTTAACTAAACTCTTTTCTCAGACTACAACTGATTACAACCCAAGTTCTTCTGGTCCACCCCATTGCTCCCTAAATCTGAAGGTTAATTAGAGCAGTACAGCTGAAACACTTTTAATAAAAATGCACGTTCCTAAGCCTTGGGTGTGGAGTGGTGTAAGATAGACCTTATAAGAATCACTGGAGGTGTAAATAAGTTATTCATATTTTAGCAAATTTGCCAAGTGATTGGAATGCTCCTTAATTTAAGAATCATTCTATAAAGCACAACACGGTCATCGATTTCTAAAATCTCAAATTGAAGGGAATTTTCTCTGTATAGAACATAATAGTTGAAGATGGGGATTTAACAACTGCTTTTGAAAATAAGAATGAGAAAGAGTAACTAAAAATATTCATTAAAGAAACTCAAAATGGTAAACAGTTATCCACATCCAAGGACCGCTCCCTTTGGGAACTATTTTCTAAACATTCCATTCTTATTGTTCATTTCCAATTACCATTCATCTCTTTTATATTTTTTATAATTCAGTACTATTCAGAGAGTTGCTTATACCTTGAAAGAAAAAAAGATTCTAAGAGAATGCTCTTAGTCGGCCCTGTGTCATTCAGCTTAAATAATCATCGCTCTTCCTTGATCTTGACCACCAGATCTAGAGTAGCCAACAAGTCATTTACAGTCACATCTGTTTTAATTTTTTATATCTAGATTACTTTTCTTATATATTTTATGTGCATTTATGTATTTAGTTAATCACTCATTTACTCATTAGTTGCTTTACGAACACAGGAATCTTCTATAGCATCAAGTGACAGACACAAATTGATTCATAATGAATATTCATTGAATGAATAAGTGAGTGAAATGGACTCTCACTTTTGTTCATCACAAAGAGAATTCTTTGGAGTAAGAAATGTGCTTCATGGAAAAGTATGATAAAGGAAAAATTTTCTAAACCCCAATTTAACTCCTAAGCTATAATCAACTTTCCTAATCTCTATTACTGTCCCCTTCCCACTTTTGATTTGAACCATTGTAGACATGATAGCATCTCAATCACAGATATTCTGAAAGTACAAAAAGTATTGCACACACCTTTACTATTTGGGTTATCTATTAGTATTGGGAAATTTATAATTTATCAGAAAGACTAAAGAAGAAGATAAAGACAGACAAAATCTCTCCTTTGTTTATTTGAGTTCAAGATTTTGTGATGATTTTCCCCTTTTAATTGTAAATCATTGACTCATTTTAAGTATGAAGGAAATCATGCAAATGTTATGCTCCATTTTTCATCTAATAAGTCAAAATAATTATTCATTGGCAGAAACACAGGCTTAGCAATACATGAAATAGTACAGAATCAGGTCTCATTGCATATGTAGAAGGTCCAATTTAGGCAAAAGTTATTTCTAGTAATGCATGATTCTGAATCCTCAATGGCCACATTTGGGATATTCTTAAACTTATTAATGTTAAGAATCATTTTATTTCTTTAAGGAGCTATAGGAGTGTTACAGGAATTGCTGGAAGTGGGTGAACAATATTGGGTGTTGTATGTACTTGGTGTCTACAGGAAAGAATTACATATGGTTTGCATAATAAGTTAATTTGAGAAGATTCCATTTTGGAAATTATTAGTTATATACTGAGTTTTTCATTGCATGAGGAAAAACCCTATTGAGAAGCAAATTTACCTCAAAATAGCTCAATACAATACTTTTTTAAAAAGATGTTACAAATTATTGTCAAGATATAAGGTATTTAAAATGTATGATATTGTTAATGTTCAATGGCAAATTTATACAAATCACTTATTTACAAGTATTAAAAAATTGATTATAGAAGGCAATTTCCAAACTGTGGCTTTCATAATATTAATGTTATTAGGTGTTAGCTATACATGGTCCTATTAATTTAAGAAACTCTAACTTTAGCAGTGTTAAGAGAATTATTTTATTGTAGGCCTTAACACAAACTAATAGCTCTCTTTACACTGCTAAACTCTATACAGTGTTGTTATGGGTCTGAATCAACTCGACAGCACTAAACAACAGCAACATATAACCTAAAGTAGTCTAATTGTTGTTGTTACGTTGGGGTGAGTAGGTTCCAACTAATATTAACCCTGTATAGCTGCTGGGTTTGAACCACCAACCTTGTGGTTAGCAATCTAGTGCTTATCCTGCAGCGCCTCACTAGGACAAAATATGCTAATAGGCATTGAAAGTATTCAAGAAAGTTAGCAAGACTTACCATAAACTTGGCTTGAATACTTTCAATGCTTATTAGCCTACTTTGTCCTGGAGTTCTGGTGTGATGCTGTCTGATGAGCACTGGACCACAAGGTCACTTTGAACTGCAAAGTTGGTGGTTCAGACCCACTAACCACTTCTCAAAAACCCTATATAACGTCGCTATGAGTTGGATTCAACTCAATGGCACCTAACAACCAGATTTATACCTTAAAAAAAGTAGTTTGGTAAACTGGCAAGAACATAAAACAGCATAAATTTTGGAGGTCAACTCTGTTCACATCCAACCTGTTATTCATGGAATAACTTCTCCAGGTATCCAGTTTTCATTTATAAAATTTAAAAAGCTGATAATGTTTTCTCAAAAAGTACTTTGATGTGTTATCGAGATACTTGTTAGTGGTTATGTCCGTGGAGTCGATTCTGACTCATAGCGACCCAACACAGGGTTTCCGAGGCTGTAAATCTTTACGGGAGCAGAAAGCCTCATCTTTCTCCCGCGAAACAGCTGGTAGCTTCCAACTGCTGACCTTGAGTTTCATAGCCCCATAGCCCAATTCATAACCACTATGCTACCAGAGCTCCTTGTTATCGAGATAACATATATCAAATACAGTTTCTGGTATTGAGGATTTAGTGCATACATTCAGTGTATAAATAGAAGGATATACATACCTGAAGACGCTCTGGGAGCGGAATGGTTATGAGTCGGGCTGCTAATCTCAGGTCAGCAGTTCAAATCTATCAATCGTTCCACAGGAAAAAGGTGTGACTTTCAGCTTCCCTAAAGATTTACAGGGAGTCCTGGTGTGGAGCTATGGGTTAATACGCCAAACTGCAAAGCCATTTGAACTGCAAGGTCGGCGGGTCGAGCTCACCAGTTGCTCCTCGGAAACCCTATACAAGGTCGCTATGGGTCGGAATCAACTCGATGGCACTTAACAGCAACAACAACAAAGATTTACAGCCTTGGAAACTCTATTCAGGATCGCTATGAGTCGGAACCGACTGGAACCGACTCCATGGCACACCACCACCATCATACATAAGAGTGGGAAATGTTTTATTTGAGTACTTATTATTCTCCAGATATAAAAATTTCGTATTATTCTTTAACAGAAGAAAAAAAAAATCAACCAATTTAGTAAAGATAATTTTGGCAATTGATGTCTTTGTCTTCAGTTCTTGTTAACCTTAGTTGGGTTGTGAAATTTAGGTAGAAGTTATACTTCCCAAAGATCAGTTTCTTTATTTGCTTTCCATTTGCCAATGCAGTACCCAGACTTTTGCATGTCCAAAGAAAGATTGAAAGGACTCCAAACATGCAGCAATCAAAGTAGTCTAATACAATCAGAGTAATCTACAAATAAGTAAGGAAAATAAGCTTCCATTTTAGGCCTACAGCTTACAAAATGTTAATTCTATGGAGACAGTTTTTCAACAAATATCTTTGTGAGCTTTTGGTGGCTAGGAATAAAAGCCTAACCCCAATATATATTCAGCTGGTCATGTTTGTTCATTTTAATGTCCAAATTTTTTTAATTTGACTTCTAAGAAGTGAAAAACTTAAAATTTAAACATACAAAACACACACACACACACACACACACACACACACATATATATATATATACTCCTGGTGTGGTGCTGTGGGTTAATGCGTCAGACGGCAAAGCTATTTGAACTGCAAGTTCGATGGTTCAAGCTTACCAGCTGCTCCTCAGAAACCCTATACAGGGTCACTATGGGTCAGAATCAACTCAATGGCACTTCAGAACAACTATATATATATATATATATATATTCTTATACATACAGAGAGAGACAAAGGAGTTTCAAAAAATTTGTGAGAAAAATTCATTATCTTTTCATTCCATTTTCTATGAACGTTTTGAAGTTATACACACACAAACATACACAATCAAACACCATATAACTTCCCTTAGGACAACATCCAACTGCAAATATGTCTGTGGTCCCATAAAGTTATAATGGAGTTCAAATCACATAGTGTCCTATTCCAAAGAACATACTAAGTGACGTATGACTGAATGAGGGGACTTCATAAAGTTCTTGGGAAAAAATTCCATTGGGTATTAATTCCATTTTGCACAATATTTTTGAAGCTCCCATGTATGTGTGCGTGTGTATGGGTGGTGGTGGTGGTAGTTATATGGGGGCTTCAATAGATGCATAAAATGGTATTAAAAGATCATGGAAAATTTTAATGAACACTTTGAAGTCCACTTGCGTGTTGTTAGTTGCCTTCTAGTTGATTCTAAGTCCTGGCCAACTCCATCTGCAGAGTAAAAGTGCTTTATAGGATTTTCAAGGCTTGTCTTCTGAGTCACCTCTGGCTATATGCATCGACTAACCAAGAGTACACCTACACCTAACAGTTGGGTAGGTAATATATGTGCTTTCCTAGATTTTTTTTTTTTTTTTTAAAGCTTACATTATTAATCAATGATCAGGAACAGGGTATTTTCAAATGGAAATAACATTTTAATTGATTTTTTTTTTTCCAGTAGCTTCTTGATAATAATTTATGAGCAACCTGTGCTCATGTACTCTTCATGCACTCTTTCTGATACTTTGAGAAATTGCCCTCTAGAGGCACCCTGATATTTCCCTGGGGCATTGAAGTAATATATGTTTAACATGATCTGCTAAAGGGGCTGGCCTTACATTAAGAGTCAGCTAAATCCTTGTTCAGCTGTTGATAATAGATTTAATTACATTGACTGCCATTCTGGGCCTTATTGCTAAAATAAAATTTATTCTGTTACAGTATAATATTTATTAAAATGTTAAAAGCAATGATGAGTAATATCAGGAACTTTTATTTATAAGGTATGAATGTCCAGAGGGAACATGCATTCATTTTGCTGTTTAATAGATGTTCTTCTCTAATAAACAGCTCTACACATTTTTATTTGAGAATACCATATTAACCTTTTATAATTTAGTTTGTAGCGGGAAGCACCTGTACATGTACAAACTTCTAAGCTTCACATATTGCTTTTCTTTCAAATAAGTCTTTAGGTCACATTTGTGAGTGATCAGGTAAACACATATAGACTGGCATTCACAAAGCAATCCAATGGATAATTTCTCTTAAGAATTGTAAGGGAAAAAGTTGTCGTTCTTCATGCAGTGAGAGAAAATCATTTCTGGTTTATTTGTAGCACTAGCAGCTTTATATTCACAATTCTTACAGCACATCTACCTCGTGAGATGTTATGAGGAGTACAACCATCTTCACAATGTGCTTTGTGTTTATGCAGCACCTCTTCCCAGAATACTCCCTCGAGTGTTGCAGTGATTGTCACTAAAGTTAACTATCTCTGCCCTATCCATTTCAAAAAGAGGCGTAAAAGTGCAGAACAGAGTACCAGAACCTCAGCTTAATCAAGATGAATAGGAAGCTTATTTGTGTTTAAAAAAAAAAAAAAAAGTCTGAAGATTCCAATGATTCCAATGTAAAGAAATACAGGAGAGCAGATGAAATCACCCACATAATCAACAGTGTTTGTGATCAGAAACTTTTGGATTCTATACTTGGCAGTCATGTGAAGAAAGACACCATTTTAAAATGAGTTAATTGCATCCATTAGAGTGTGGGGTAGAATTAGAATTTTAGAAACATAAAATAGCAGCATCTTAAAATTGAAGAAAGCATTTAGCTTCTCCAGTATTATGCTGTTTATCATCAGAGAATAGTCAAGGAGACTGACTCCAGACTTCAAATACATGGTAATAGCAATAGTGGGCAGTGGTGGGTCCCAATCCTCTTGTACTAAATTTGGACTAGTCAAACCACTAAGAAAATCAAGAACAGTTAGTAGGAACACAAAAACAAGCAACTCAGAATACCTCTTTCTTTTCTCACTGAGGAATTAAATAAATACATGGACATATATAAACACACACATACTTAGATGCTTTCCTCATGGCGATCTTTTAATACCATGACTTAATTATTTGTGATTTAGAGACTGAAATTGCTAAACATCAGTTCAAATCAATCTTTCATAATAAATTGTGGTTTTTCTGGCTTCACTGCAGCATAAGCATGGGACTGCTAACATCATATTTAAGCCCACTAGCCATTCTGAGGGCGGACTATGAGGCTGTTTGCTCCTCATAAAGAACCTGATGGCAGTGGATTTGGTTTGGTTTTATCCTAGAGTAGCATACATTAAGTCAAGTAAGTAAACATCTCAATTTTTTGGTGCTGCAATTTGTATTTTAATTTAGTAACATATTGGCACAACACTAAAAGCATGGAAGGATCCAGCAGTTGTAGGGATGAATCAATCAGTCAAGCATTGATGGATAGAGATAAGAATCAGAGAGGAATATTATCAAAAATTCAAAACTAAAGTTGCTAACTAGGCTGCTTGTGGTTTTTCTGGTTGTGGTTTTTCTATTTCCTCTTCATTTTCCTAAACATGAAATGAAATCTCCGTTATGTTTAGGGATGTGTTTGCCACTTGACTGGAGAATATATAAACATATTTTCATTAGAGCTGTGAGAACGAGACTCTTTCAGAAGCTGAAGTCTTCTTGTTGGACTCTTAAGATCTCTGCAGTGGTTTTCCAGAGAGACACATGCCACAGTCTTACAACATCCCCTTTTGTCCTTTCAAGACATCTCTTGTTGGTTTGTATACTCAACTTATTTATAATTGATATTATTATTCATGATTTTCCAACATCTCATTTACTGAAAAGACATAAAATTTTCATTGCAAAATCTCCATGTGACCAAAATGCAACATAAAGGGTGAGTTGCTGTGTTGGCTTCTAGAGGGTTACCATAACAAAACGTGACAAACAAATTTATTGCCTCACAGTTCCAGAGGCTAGTAATCCAAATCAACATGGATTTCAGCTGGACCAGAATCCCTCTAAGGTTTACATGGAAAGACCTTTCTTGTCTCTCTCATATTATAATAGTCCCAAACATATTTTGGCTTGTACATACAACTTCGCGTGTCTCTTCTCTTGTATAAAATACCACTCAGATATGACTAGACCCCACTGTTCTGCAGTATGATCTCATGTTTACTGATAGCATTTCCAAATCCTGTTTCCAAATAAGAACACATTCATAGTTATCAGGGCTTTAAATTTCAACATTTCTTTTTGGGGGACACAATTTGATTCATAATAGTGGGTATTTACATACAAATGTTCTTTCTCTAAAGTTATATCTCAGCTATTAAGTTCAATTATAGCCTGGTTGGTTGGTCTTTTTTATTCATTGTACTAGTTCTTAAGATGTGTATATTAACCTCCAGAAACTTCAAATCAAGCATAGATTTATTTGGGTTAGTATGTGGGAGTAGTTTTAGACTGGCTTTGGCATGATTTCTAGGATCTTATTCTTCTATGGACTAATATGCGACAATGCCTGCATTCTGAAAAATGAAAAATGCTTAGGTTTAGAATGCTTTATGAAGACACAAAACATTATATGTTAATGTATTGATGAGAAAATATTGAAATCATAATAGACTATTTAATTGTTATGCAGCCCTGGTGTAGCACTGTATGATAAGCACTGGACTGCAAGATCAGTTTGAACCACAAGGTCAGTGGTTCAAAATCACCAGCCACTCCTCAGAAACTCTATACAAGGTTGCTATGAGTCAGAAATGACTCAACAATGACCCATAACAATGACAACAACAGTTAACTGATAAGTTATAATGAAATTTAATAAATAATATATCCATATTTATACCAAATTAATATATAATGATTAAAGCTTTTATGAAGAATATCAAATGGATTAATAAAGAGTGGTCTTTTTGTTTTACCCTTTAAATCATATAAAGGTGCATTTGTAGCAAGTAATTAAAGATAAAAACAAGAAAATAAAGTTAAATAAGCTGTATTTGTAATACAGAGATGGAAATTTTTTTTTAAGCTTTTATTGTGAATTGTGTGATGGGAGAACATCGGTTTTGCACTCATCCTATCGTGATTGTTTCATTGCAATGATTACAATCCTATCCATGCATTGCCATTTAACAATATTTGCTTCTATTCCTTCTTTTTTTTTTTTTTTTTGAGGTACACAAAAACACTCAGCAATATATAATCATTTACATAACCAAAGGCTATTTTCTGCAAGTCTGCCTCCTGACCACCAGCATACAGCCTTTCTCTTTCCATGAGTCTAGAGTCCTCAGCTGCTCTCTCTCTCCTTGCTCTTCTGCCTTCATCTCTGGTGTCGCTTTTTCTCTGATTGGGGTCCTAAGTTCCGCTCATGCTCTTCTCTCTTGACGGTCTTAGAGTCCTCTGTTCCTGGAATGTAAGATTAACTACTCCCCCCTTTATGTTACAAAATTTCTACTTTTACAGTTGTGACAATCACAGGTAGTCATAACAATTACTACTGAATCAAAAGAATCTTATCTCCATTTCCTTTCATGAGACCAATCTAAACAAGAAGAAAATTATTCAGTGGGGATTATATCTTCCCTTGAACTCTCTGAAACTAAAGTCCCTCTTGAAAACTTGCAAGCCAGACACTTCATATCTTTATAGCACCCCCTCACCTACACCCATTTTAGGTAGCCAATGTCTAAGTTGCCCGCCCTTGTCAACCCTGTATAATTAAGGGAATAACTTCTTTCATGTAACAGTGGAAGTCAGTGTATTATTAAATGAAGGTAAATTCCAAAAAATGGTTGTGGGCAGGCAGTGTCTACAAAGTAAGAATAAAACTGCTATTTTCTACTTTTGTCAGACATTCAATTGATTAATCAACTTTAATTAGCTTGGTTTAGCATTTCTTTTTAAACAGCATTTGCTAAAAGTATGACTTTATGTATGTTTAGCATTACAGTCTAATATAGTTAGGAATCCCAGTTCTGATTCTGAAGGAATTGCACAGCAACAAAAACAAATAATTACACCAATGAAATAGCTGAGACTCAAACACAGGAAACTTCATGGTGTAGCAGTTAAGCACTCAGCTGCTAACCGAAAGTCAGTGGTTTGAATCCAACAGCCACTCCTTGTGAGAAAGATGATGTCCTTGAAAACACTAAAGACAGTTCTTCTCAGCCCTATGTGTCACTGTCAGATTTCAATGAACTCCACAACAGTGAATTAAAATCAGACAAGCCAGAGTTCAAGTTTTCAAAAAACGAATCATTCTCTGTGTGACCTATTCTGATGAATTAATGACCCTAAGCCTCAGCTTCCTCATCTATAAGAAAGGGCTGAAAATTCTTGCCTCAGACTTGTATTCAGGAATAGACGCAATAAGCTTTGGAGAACGCTTGATATTCTAATATCTATTAATGCCTGATATGCAATTAAGTGATTGTTCGGTGCCCTTGAGTTGGTTCTGATTCATAGGGACCCATTGTACAGCAGAATGAAACACTGTCCAGTCCTATGCCATGCTATCATAAACGTTGCTAGTTTTGAGTCCACTGTTACAGCCAGCCTGTCAATCCTTCTTATTGAAAGTTCTCCTCTTTTTCATCGCCACACTACTTTACCAAGCATGGTATACTTTCCCAAGAAGTTCCTCTTGATTACATGAGATGAAGTCTGACCATTCTGACTTCTAAAGACCATTCTGGCTATTGGTGGTGGTGGTTATGTGCCATGGAGTCAGTTCCGACTCATAGCGACCCTGTACAGGGTTTCCAAAGCTGTAAATATTTACAGGAACAGAAAGCCTCATCTTTCTCCTGGAACAGCTGGTAGTTTCGAACTGCTGACCTTAAGGTTCGCAGCCCGATTCGTAACCACTACACTACCAGAGCTCCTTATTCTGGCTATTACTTCTTCTAAAACATTTGTTTGCTCTTCTGCTAGCCCATAGTATACTAAATATGTTTAACAACATCTTAATTATAAAAGCATGAATTCTTGTTTATTCAGTGTCCAGCCTTCACATACTTGTGGAACAATTGAAGATGCTATGGCTTGATTCATGTACACTTTAGTCTTCAAAGTGACATCTTTGCTTTTTAATACTTCAGAGGTCTTTTTCAGCAGATTTGTCCAATGCAAAATGTTTTTTGATTTCTTGATTTCTTGACTGCTGCTTCCATGAGAGATGAATCTGGGTCAAAGTAAAATGAATTCCTGATGACTTTAACATTTTTCCAATAACATACTTGTGTTGTTGTTGTTGTTGTTGTTGTTGTTAAGTGCTGTCGAGTCGGTTCCAACCCATAGCGACCCTGTACAGGGTTTCCGAGGCTGTAAATTTTTACAGGAGCAGAAAGCCTCATCTTTCTCCTGCAGAGTGGCTGGTAGTCTCTAACTGCTAACCTTAAGGTTCGCAGCCTGATTCGTAACCACTACGCTACCAGAACATACGTATACTGAACATTTATTAGTACTTATTATATAAGATGCACTTTATATGCACTTTTTTTAACTTGTATTTTCTCATAGATACTAATCATGTGGATAGTAATATTCCAATTTATAGATGACAAACTGAAGCAAAGAAGTTCAATACATAGTGAACCAGCTGCTCTCAGATTCCAAGTCATGGTGACCTCATGTTTGCAAAAGTAGAACTGTGCTGCATAGGGTTTAAATGGCTGGCTTTACTGCAAGTAGATGCTTTTCTTCTGAGGCATCTCTAGGTGAATTCGAGCTCCCAGTTTTTCACATATCAGCTGAGTATGTTAACCACTTGAACCAGCAGCGAAAAAATATTATTAGTATATTTTTATATTTTAATTTACTATTTTTTCTACTGTGTAAAACATACAAATTTATTTCTATAGGGTATAAATAAACGTATTAGGTATATTCTCAGATATGTAGTTGTTTTTGTTGTTGGGAGCTATGGAGTTGATTCTGATTCATAGTGACCGTGTATGACACATGAGAACTGCCCAATAGGATTTTCTAGGCTGTAGTCTTTATGGGAGCAGATTTCAGGGGTTTTCTCCAACAGTGATTTTGAACCACAAACCTTTGGGTCAGCAGTCAAGCGCTTAAACATTGTACCATGAAATTAAATTTGTACAAATGAATGTAGATGTTAAATTCAAGATCACATTTAATGTCAAACTTTTCCATTCTTCAAAGTATGGGGGTAAAACCACATAGTAGAGAGAAAAAGGCTTTTTGGCCATGTTAATAAGAAGGAGAAAATGCTGACTCCAAAATCCCCAACAAAGGTGCATTCCCCTTCTGGTAATGGACAAATAGAGAATAGGGAATGGATGTGGTAACCATCTTAGCCAGTTTCGAAACAATACTATGAAAAGTCTACTAAATCTCAATGTAATCATCAAGGAACACCATTCTGATATGTACTGCAACCAGTCAGCATTCTGGGAGATACTTAACATCTCAAATACTAAGTCATTTATTTTCAAACCAAGATTTTGCATAAAAAATATGGTACACAAATCCACATTCTTTAAAACTTGAATTTTGAGGGTTAATAATGTTTCAACTCAATAAGAATGCCACGTTAGTTTTTATAAGAGTTCAGATATGTTAGTTCTGTTGTTTCCTTCATCCAGAATGACAAACTTCCCTAGGATTACAGAATTTTAATTGTAACAGTGTAGGTCCACTTGTACTGTAATGACAATTCTCATCAATGATGATTTAAAAGTTAGATCACATTTTTCAGTGTCAACTCAAGCTAGTATTTATTATCTTAACAGTGTCTGCTCTAGGTCAGTGGTTCAAACCCACAAGCTGATCCTCGGAAATCCTATAGACTTGAGACACTTAACAACAACAATTCATATAGTATTTTTCATTTTGCTTCATTAATTTGTAAATTCACATTACTTAATTATTTGAATTAGGGCCCTTCTAATAGTTGCATAGTTCTTTGAATATACAGCATACTCCTAAATTAGAAATGTCCTCAATTTTATCAAATTTATATTTTCATACAATTCAGTGAAGTATAAAAGAAAAACAGAAGCTAAAGATTATCATCTAGGTATAGAGGTCAAAATTTTTTTTTTTTTGTCATTTATTTAACATTGCTTTGGGTTTCAATATTCTCAAGAAATATTCCTTTAAAATCATCCATGGATTATATAACACCAATCTATGCTATGTGCCTTGTCCTTAAAAAAAAAAAAGTGAGGAAAATGAGTAAAATGACAACATTTCAAAGCACAGTTGAAACTAAAAATTAAATTACCCCATGAAATTTAGAATGTCAGCAAAATATTATTTTCTTTAAAAAAAAAAAAAAAATTTACATTCAGCGAATCATACACTTTGCTTCATCTCAATGCAATCTCCTCCATGTAACAACCTTCATCCACTTCTTCCCTGTTATTCTCATTTCCATTCCACCCTTCTCAACTCTTCTAAACTTTATCAGGTAAATGTTGCCCTTTGGTCCTGAATAATTGACCATCCCATGGTGTGCATATTTTGTCCAACTTCTATACCTATCGACTGTGTGACTAAATACTGGACCACGAGGGTGAGTTCTGTTCCAGACCTGAGTAGCTAAGGGCCATTTTCTTGGGTTCCTCTAGTCTCTTTCTGACAAATAAGCCTGGTCTTTATATATATATATATATATATA
>NW_006408744.1:3943963-3945603 GCF_000296735.1 Chrysochloris asiatica | reverse complement strand
TTTGGTCCATAACACAGAGGTTGGAGGTTTTTGAACCTCACCCAGCAGTTCCACAGGATAAAGGCTTTGCAGTTTACTCCCATAGGATTGCAACCAGGAAAATCCTATGGGGCAGTTCTACTTTGTCACATGGGGTTGCCATGAGTCAAAATGGATTAATTGGCACCTAACAACAACAGGCACATTTGTTGGAAATTTTAGTTTGATAACTTTTAAAACTGCATAAACAGAAATCATTCTTTCTGCCATGTTTCTCTAAACCTCTATTCTCTGGAAAACACCCTTGCTTGCACAGGAAAGTTTTAGTGTGGTTACTTTTTGGACTTCACTGAGCAAAAGACAATAAGGAGTATGCATTATGAAGTAAATCCTGTCTTTCATGATTCTGAAGAGGAAAGGGAAATTTTCAGGAAGTGAAAGTGCCTTTTCAGTCATTACAGGGATAATAATCTGTCTGGCCAAGGAGGGAGCAAAGCGACAGTAATACCTTGGAGATTACACACACATACACAATAAATACAAGAGAATACAGTACACTTTACACAGAATAAAGACAAGGAGGGAGAAGGAAGTAGGCAGGGGAATGCAGTCAGGTTGTAAATTAGAACAAAGCCCTGTGTTGAGAATGTTCTCTTTATTTTCACCATCTGAACCCTGTGACGTAAGCAGGCTCCATGTCACGTGGAACCAAGGTTCATAAAGGTGACACAACTTGCCCAAGGGAATGAATCAAGAATGACTGCTTGGAAGTGAAGACATACATTAGTTAAAATGAAAGAATTTTAGATCCAGAGCTATTTCACCTCCTAGAGATTACCTCCCAAATTGAAGATAAGAAAGTAGCATAAAAAATTCAGTATATGTTGAACAGATGGTGTGAATTTCTCACAAAAGGAGTCATTATTGGCTCCCAAATGACAATTGTAAGAAAATCAATATGATTTAAATGTCTATAGAGTACAGGCTAAAGAAAGTCTAAATCTGATCACAACTAGAAAACCACAGATTTCTCCTTCTCTGAAGCAGCTTTGCTCCTTCAAGGTCAAGGTTAGAAGAACTTGTTTGGCAATGAGGCTTCCCCAGCAGAGCAAACAAATGAGTCTAGGTACTTCAATCCAGCCCCTTTCACTAACATTAAAATCTATTCAATATATTTTATTCAGTATGTTTCAAAAACTTCATCCAGACACATTCAATAGATGCAGAATTGTCTTGCACAGAAATTATACTTGTTTGCATAGCATATCCATTCTAAAATATAACTAAATGAGGTTTCCAGCAGCGTCTGCACTAGAAATAGTTCTGAATTCATTTGGTGCTCTTTTGCTTTTGCTCTCCAATATCTTCAGGAAGATAATCTCCATTCTAACTACTCTCAACAAATAAGCTGATAGCCCTATATTTTCTTGAATATGGGTGTTTACTGAACTGTATTTCTAACCTTAGTATTTTCTCAGATAAACTGCAAGAAGTCCATTGCACAAACTATTTGTGTTGATTTTCTTGGATGTTGATGCCTTTGTGATGTCTTTTAGAATGTAAATTCCTTTCTCTAAACTCTGGGCAAATTACCGAATGATGCAGAGGGCATCAAGAAAAGATGGAAGGAATGCACAGAGTCATTGTATCAAAAGGAAATG
>NW_006408744.1:3940236-3942574 GCF_000296735.1 Chrysochloris asiatica | reverse complement strand
GGTGGTAGTGAGGTTGGCCCAGGATCGGACATTGTTTCGTTCTGTGCATGGGGTCGCTATGAGTCGGTTCCTACTCGATGGCACCTGACAACAACAACAAACTCTGAAACAAAAGTTTTGAGGATTTTCTTTTTATTACCTTCACACACTATAAAGAGCATTACCTTTTTTGCTGAGTTAAATAGGTGATTCAGTTAAGCCACAATGAGGAAATTGGTTGAGCTAGCTGAACATGTACTAGCGAACACCTTATTCCGACTTGAAGGGTATTTGTACCTTTCTTGTCTCTTGTTCAAGATCTCCTGGTTTGGCGCAAAGTGAGTTATGTTCCACTGGACTGCTAATGTAGAGTGTAGCAGTTCAAACCCACTAAACAGCACAGCAGAAGACAGACCTAGCAAACTGCTTCCATATAGGTCATTGTTGTTGTTTTTATGTGTCGTGGAGTGGATTCTGACTCATAGAGACCCTATACAGGGTTTCCGAGGCTGTAAATCTTTACGGGAGCAGAAAGCCTCATCTTTCTCCTGCGGAACAGCTGGTAGTTTTGAACTGCCAACCTTGCAGTTAGCAGCCTGATTTGTAACCACTACGCTACCAGAACTCACTTCCATACAGATTATAGCCCCCAATATCTTATAGAGTAGTTCTGCTATGTAATCGTGAAGTCTCCATGAGTTGGTATCAATTCAGCAGCAACAGGTTGTCTCTTGCTTTATTACTACTACTAAAATGCATCACTGCAATATTTAAAAATATTTTATTGCATATATTCACATCCAATCCTCTTTTCACCAACATACATGTATATAGAGAAGCATTTTCATTATCCTCATCTCAGTCTCTCCTTCTCTTTTTACCCTTTGCCTCCTCAATTCCACTCTCATCTTGTGCTATTCCATCCTCCAATTACTTCCCAAGTAACTATTTTTAAAACTTGTAATTTATCTCTTCTTAAATTTTCCCCATGCATGGTTTGTCACATGACTTCCTTTTAGACTTGGTTGTACTTCTTTCTCTACAAAAAAAAAAAAAAAATGCTCTGCAACTCATCCACTCTCTTCATCCACAGATGCCCGACCTTAGCACAACTCTAATGTGGTCACTTGACACTCTTAACTGGTCTTCCTACCCCTCCAGATTTGACCCCTCTCATCCATAAAATAGTAAAGCAGGGAGCAAGCTCCATAAACCAAACTGATCATGTCTGATCTACTCAAAAAACCTTAAAAATAAAAATCAAGCCTCTAAACCCCCTTCTAAGACTGAAACACAAAGGGCACACACAAGCAGATTTGTATGCTTACTGGTTACCATCCTGGTATACTTGTGAGTGGTAGTGGAGGAAATATAGAAATAAAAACATAGGCTAAGTTTGGCCATGTTCCATAGATATCCATTGACCTTGAGATAGAGAATAGGAAGGGTTGGGTGGTGTGAAGTTCACAGAGAGGTGTGAACTCCCAAGAATATGGATACTTACTTAGCCACTGAGGTCTAGAGTTGAGAATGACATGACCAGCTGGGCTGAAGTATGGAGAAACGAATATGAACTCCTAAACTTGCAGATAGTACCCATGGGATATAGCTTGGATGGCTTACTGACCAAAACTTGACTAGATGAAGATAAAGACACTTGCCAATGGATGCAGTTGCTCAAACTTCCAATAGAAAGAAAAGGGTTCTTCATATCAAGGATCAAACTTGCCTCTTCAGTACACTGGGTTGATAGAGACAGGAAACTTAGATATTGACTATAAAAATGGGGGGCTGTAAAGGCACAAACTATCTGGTTTAAAAGGTTTCATGAGTGTTCTTACTTTCAGAACAAGGCAGGTAAAGTAGAATCCCCATTGTGTAGTTCTCCTCTTACCAAGATAGGTGAGAGGGGTGGGGAGGATGGGATAGGAGTTTATGGTTAAATTTTGAGTAATTTTTAGTAAGACTAACCGTAACTGTAACAACTGTAAATGTAGAAGATATATAACTAAAAGGGGGGAGTAGTTAATCTTTCATTTCAGGAACAGAGAACCATAGGACCAACAAGAGGGAAGATCATGAGTGGAGCATGGACTCATAATCAGCAAAACAGTGACAGCAGAGAGGGTGACAGAGACTATAGCACTGAGAGATAGGGCAGCTGAGAACTATAGGCCCAGGGAACGAGAAAGGCTGTGTGCCTGTGGGCAGCAAGCTGCTTTGCAAAAGGTGCCCTCTGGACATTTAAATGAATATATATTTTGTGTGTGGTATGTGTACATGAAAAAAAGAAAAGCGAGAGAGAGAATAGAGAGGTAAATATTACTAACTAATGGTACATGGTGGATTCAGAAGAGGC
>NW_006408744.1:3911491-3939166 GCF_000296735.1 Chrysochloris asiatica | reverse complement strand
AGTGAGGTTGGCCCAGGATCGGACATTGTTTCGTTCTGCTGTGCATGGGGTCACTATGAGTCGGTTCCGACTTGATGGCACCTGACAACAACAACAACAACAACAATGGTACATGGAGGGATTGTAATCATTGCAATGAAGCAAAATATGATTTGCTGAACGTAAAACTAATGATCTGCCCTGTAAACTTTCACTCAATTCACAATAAAAGCTTTAAAAAAAGTCAAGCCTCACTGTCTTTATGTTGAGTCCAAATTCCTTAACAAGCCATAGGCTGCTCTGTCCCCATTTCTCCACAAGCTTCATGCTGTCTCCTGTGCCTAGAAATTGCCACTTTTCTAAGCTATCGCCTAAATTTCCCTGATATATATATCCTATATATAATTGTGCATTGGGGACCCACAGTACTTTGTTCTCTTAGGTCCCCACCATAATCTCTCAGAAGTCACACTATGTAACTCATGTCCCCACCAAGAGAGGGTACATATCTCAGGAGTAAAGGTGCCTGACACAGAGCCAATGATCCTTAAATGTTGAATTACTGTGTGAATTTTAGTCCTATGTCATGTAGATAATGACGTGAGAATCACTACATGTCCTTTTACTATTTTCATTTAAAGGGAAGGGATAAAAATAAAACATAGCTACCTTAAGATAAGGGAGTGGTGGTAGGACAAACAGTACAAGGTCAACAGTTCAAGCCACCAGCTGCTTGCAGGAGAAAGATGAGACAATTTATAGCCTTGGAAACTCTATACAGGGTTACTATGAGTCAGAACCCTCTTGATAGCACTTACCAACAAAAAACTACCTCAAGATAAATGGAGTAGGAATTTGGAAGGTTTGGATTAAAAGTGTTTTCCTTTTAAACTGAATTGGTTCTGTGTAAGTGCTTTCTTTCCTAAAAGGACATGAACATGTCCTTCTGGTAGATTTTTCTAGTCAACAGTAGAATATAGTTGTTGAGTGCTGCCACGTAGCTCTGTCTCATAGCAAACCTTGTATAGGTTTCTCAAGAAATAAATGGTGAGTTTGTAATGCTGACCTTGTAATTAGAAGTCCAGTGCTTATCCTGCAGCGTCACAGTAGCACTCCAGTCGAATAGTAAGAGTAATAATCCTTCATGTTTGATCATTCCCAGTCAAGGAAATGGGCCATGTTGAGACTCCACATTACATTCCAAGTTATCTTATTATTGGACTCATTCATTTTTCCTTATAATAGTTGATGGATTTGTTCTAGTTAACATAAAAAAGCAATTGGTGTATAAATGATAGAGTTGACATTTTCTTCTTCAGTCCATTACTTCATAAACATGCCACACATTCCCAACATGATATTCTATAATAAAGTTGATTTCGGAAACACTACACCAATTAATGAAGCATTGTCGAGCTCTGCACTGTGCTTGAAGTGTAGAGGGTAAGGGAGGGTACACAAAGCCATAAAAGGTACCATCTATAATAGCTAGTAGTTTGAAATCGAAATGTCACAACTACTATCAGTGCCATCTATGAAATGTGCAATATGATTAAAAGGAATCCTAGTGGCTCAATGGTTAAGAGCTTAGCTGTTAACCCGAAGGTCAGTGGTTCAAACCCACCAGCTGCTCCATGGGAGAAAGATGTGGCAGTCTGCTTTTATAAAGATTAAAGTCTTGGAAACCTTGTGGAACAGTTCTATGTTCTAGAGAGTCACTATACGTCAGAACTGACTCGGTGACAGTGAGTTTGTTTTTGGTTTATTTAAAGGCAGATGATGAAGACAGCTGTCCTAGATTAAGGAGAATCAGATGAATGAAATATTAAAGAAGTAAGGGAAGGAGAGATGCAAAAGTGAAGAGGTTAGACCAAAAGTCATCAAGTGGTTAGCAATGGTAAAGCCTGGACATGTTTCTTAGTTTTAAATGCTATGTTATTGTTAAGTGCTATTGAGTCGGTTCTGGTTCATAACAACCGTATGTAGGGTTTCTAAGTTGCTGCTGGTAGGTTAGAATCACTGACATTGCTTATCCTATAGCACCACACCATGCTTAATTGAAGAAATAGAAATTTGAGCCTAGTTACCGGAGACAGAACTCTAGTTACTAGAGGTTGAGAAGACAGTCCAGCACATGCAGACTGCAGTTAGATGAAAGAGACTTGGCCTTTTATCATGCCTTTGGAACACATCATGCCTTCCAAATTCATGAGATAATGTTGTTTATTTTAGTTTTTGGGGGGCAACCATTACTGTGTAGGGTATTTTCAAGCTTTATCTTCCTCTGTACTTCCTCATTACAGTTCTTATATGCTGAAAAACACCACATAATAGGAAGCCATGCAATAGAGCTCATTAAATATATGAAAAATTAGGAGGCAGGGATTTACCTTTAAAATTTGATTAACTAATTTCATTGTAAAGGACATTTAATCATAAAATAATGTAATGCATTTAATGGTCTCATTAAAATCTTTATTCACAAATTACAGAAGGACCACAGGGAGGTGTGAGAGAGTTGGAGACATGCGAAAGGGAAGGACAAGCATATATTTTGGCATTTGTTCTAGCCCTTCCTCATTCTTCTCTAAAATCCAGGAAGTCAAACAGAGGCTGCACTATCCTTCCCCTTCCCTCATGCCTTTTGAAAAACAGAGTCTTTCCCAAGCAGTCTACTAATCAAAAAGTGATGGTGGTTATATGCCATTGAGTCACTTCTGACTCATAGCAACCCTGTATACAATTTCTGAGGCTATAAATCTTTATGGGAGCAGAAAGCCTCCATCTTTCTCCTATGGAGTCACTGGTAGAGTCAAACTACTGATCTTGTAACTAACAGCCCAGTTTATAATCTACTACTCTACCAGTTATGTTTAGATTACTTTTATTTTGTTTCTTTTAAAATAAGAACTTTCTGAAGATATAGTTAAACCCACAGGTAATTCATATCTGATTATATACTGGCATCATTTGTTGTTGTTGTTGTTGTTGTTGTTGTTGTTAAGTGCTGTCAAGTCAATTCCGACCCATAGTGACCCTTAATAGGGTTTCCAAGGAGCAGCTGGTGAGCTTGAACCACAGACCTTCAGTTCAAATGACTTTGCAGTCTGATGCATTAGCCCACACCTTCAGTATGTGTTGCACCTCAGTGTAAAGGAAACAAAAATACTCACCACTGGACCAATAAACAACATCCATAAAAATGGAGAAAAGTTTGAAGTTATCAATGATTTTGTTTTGCTTGGATCCAACATCAGCATTCATGGAAGCCGCAGTCAATAAATCTAATGACATATTGCATTAAGCAAATATGCTGCACAGAACTCTTTAAAGTGTTCCAGAGCAAAGATGTCAGTTTGAGAATGAAAGTTTACTTGACCAAAGTCATGGTCTTTTCAATAGCCTCATATGCCTGAGAAAGTTGAACAGTGAATAAGGAAGACCTAGACAAATTGATGCACTTAAATTATGGTGTTGAAGAAGAATATTAAACGTACCATGGACTGCCAAAAGGACAAACAAATCTGTGTTGGCAGAACTACATCCAGAATGTTCCCTAGAAGCCAAGATGGCTAGATTTCATCTCTCATACTTTGGACGTACTATCAAGAAGGACCAATCCAAGGAGAAAGATTTCACACTTGGTAAAGGGGAGGGTCAGAGAAAAAGAAGGAGACCCCCTATGAGATGGATTGGCACTGTGGTAGCGGCATTGAGCTCAAGCATAGCAACAGTTGTGTGAATGGGGCAGGATCAGGCAGTGTTTCATTCTGTTCTACACAGGGTCGATGGCACTTAACAACGACTGTATAGATGGACTGGAATGGAGTGGCATTACATAATGGAATCAAGCAATATGCAATAACTAGGTTTAGAATTGACTTTTTATCCCCCACCTAGCACAAATCTCTGAAAATTCTTCCATGTTGTTGTATGCATCATAGTTCATTCCTTTTTACTGTTGAATAGCCTTCCGTGGTATGGCTATTTGACAGTTTGTATAATCATTCTACCTTTCTGAAGAATATATGCCTTGTTTCCATTTTTGGACTATTATTTTTAAAAAGCTGTTATACGTATTACTGTATAGGGTTTCATGTGGACATAGCTATTCATTTCTCTGGATTAAATATCCAGGAGTGTAATTGCTGGGCCATATGATAGCTGCAAGTTGAGCTTTTCTAGGAAACAGTCCGTTGTCCACAGTGATTGTACCATGTTACAGCCCCACCAACAGCACATAGATGTATAACAGTAATCCAGTCTCTCTCACTCTTGCCATTATTTGGTATTGTCACTGTTTGAATTTAGCCATTCTGATAAGTGTGATTTTAATTTGTATTCCCCTAGTTGCTACCATGTTGAACATCCTTCATGTGCTTTTTGTCCTCTGTCCATCTTCTTTGATGAAATATATTTTTGTGTATTTTGCTTACTTGCCAATTGGGTTGGTTTATTGTTATTGTTGTTTTTTTCTTCCCATGTTGACTTTTCAGAGTTCTTGCTATTTCCTAGATGTTAGTCTTGGTGTGGCACTATGGATTAATGTGCTGGACTGCAAAGTTGGTTTGAACTACAAGGTCAGTGGTTCAAGATCTTCAGTCACTCCTCAGAAATTCTACACAGGGTCACTATGGGTCGGACCAACTCGAGGGCACTTAATAACAACATCAGTCCTATATCACATATGTGGTTGGCAAATGTTTTCAACCACTTTGTATTTTGTCTTTTCAGACTCTTAACATCTTAAACAGATGTTTCATAGAGCAAAGGTTTTAAATATATTTTGAAAATATCCAATTTACAATTATTTTAATGAATTATAATTTTGATGTCAACCCTAAGAACTCTTTTCCTTTTTTCTTCCTTCTTTTGGGTTACTTTAACAATTTTTAAAACTCCATTTTTTGTTTATCTGTAATGTTGTTGAGTGCATCTCTTTGCATATTTATATAGTGCTTGCTGTAGATATTACATTACATATGCATAGCTTATCATAGTCTGCTGTACCATCATTTCACTAGTTTGAATAAAGTATAGAAACCTTACCTCCATTTATGTCCCCTTACACCCTCTCCATTTATAATATAGTTTTCCTAAGAATTTCATCTGCGTGCATCTAGAAGTTCATCAATAGAGTTCTGATGTTTGCTTCAACCATCAAACATAATTTAGAAAATTCAAGAGGAGGAAGAAAGTCTGTTGTATTGACCCGTATTTCTACTTGCTGTGTTCATTCTTCCTTCCTAATGTTGCAGTTTTTTTTCTTTTTCTTATTTAGAAAATGTCCTCTATTTGTTTTTAAGTTAGCTCAGCCTGTGACATATTCTTTTCAGTTTTCATTATCTGACAATATCTCATTTTCCCCTTCATTCCTTAAGGATATTTTTGCTAGGCATAGGGTTCTGACTTGATAGTTGCTTTCTTTCACCCCTTGAAAAATGTTTTGTTAATCCCTCTGGGCTCCATGGTTTCTGATGAAAAAAAAAAAGTTCACTTTTCCCCTATAGGTAAGGTTTCCTATTTCTCTGGCTATTTCTAAGATTTTTTTCTTTGTCCTTAATCTTCAGAAGTTTAATTATAGTGTATTTTGGCCTAGATTGTTTGGAATTTGCCCTTTAAGTTTATGTCTGTTGTCAAATATGGAGAGTTTTCTATTATTTTGTTGATTTCCTAACTTTTTAGCCTATTCATTTTTTTTTTTTTTTGTTCTCCTCTGAGTCTCTAATGAGACAAGTGTTTGATTTTTTGTTATCATCCCACTTGTCCCTGAAGCTCATTTCATTTTAGCTCTGTTTTCTCCCTATTGTTTAGAGTGGGCAATTTTTATTGTTCTACATTGCAGTTCTCTGATTCTTTCCTCTCTACCTATCTTTCTGTGGTTGAGCATAGCCACTGAACTTTTAATTTCTCTTACGGTATTTTTCAGTTCTGAACATCTGATTTGTTCTTTTCTGTACTGATGTAATTCTTTGCTGAGATTTTTGTAAGTTGTTTGCTTACTGAGATTTTTCTAATTTGTTTACTTGCTTGTTTGTGACATGTATATAATTGCTCATGGAAATATGTTCTTGTGACAGCTTGCAACCTTTGTCAGATAATTCTAGAATCTTTGATACTCAGGTGTTGCTAACTACTGATTTGATTTTGTTATATATTATTTTCAATTCAATTTGAGATCTTCCCGAATTCTTTTATGGTAAATGATTTTCATAAAATGTAGACATTTTTTGTAGTATGTTCTATGTCTCTGGATCTTATTTAAGTCTCTGCTTTGGATTATTTTTTGTAACACTGCTGTGGTAGAGGAATGGGAGGTGGAGCTTTACCATTGCCAGATGGAGGTAGAAGTTCATATTCTTCGCTCAGTCCCATTTGACACAGAGGGTGAGCGCTTCTTGTCACTGCTAGGATAAGAGAGTGAGTACTCTATGTCTACATGGTCTCTGTTTATACCAGGGTGGTTATGGCCATATTCTTCCGGGCAATGGTTGCAGTTCTGGGTTTCCACTAGAGCTCCTCTGGTATCACCCCCACAGGTAGGGGAAAGGATATCGTGTTACTTCCTGATAGGTGTGCAAGTCCAAGCTCTCCACGTGGAAAATCCTGACAACGTGAAGAAAGGAACATCTGACCTAGAGCAAGAGCTTCATTACTATCCAGTGGGGATAAAAGTTTCAACTCTCCACTTGTTTTTTTTTTTTTGGATACCAACACTACTGGCATGTTGAAAAACCGCATTGGGATCATGAGGGTGCATTTCTAGAGTCTATACTTAACCTTTCCTTCAGGGATAAGGTTAATTGTCACATATATTTCTGTGAAGTTTGTCTGGAAGACAGCAATTTTCGCCTTAATAGTGTTCTATCTTGCTAGGTGACCCCTTTCCTATCCTTAGACTGGAGATCGCAGGTTTGGTTGTTGTTGTTGCTTTTATAGGCTCTGTTTCTGTGTCCATTGGCATTACTGGGTTGCCAAATTATTCAACTTTAAGTGTGGAATTTATGAGGCAAAAAGTTAGTCTAGAGAATTACCAATATACTGTTCATCAGATCTCACATTTCCTAGATGGCCTGCCCTTTTCTTTTCACCTTCCAGAATTCCCTTAAATGTGTTTGATATCTAATGTCTAGACAGTTTAATTGTACCTAGCAGGAAGAATATGGGAAACTACATCTACCGCATGCTCCCAGAAATAGAAGCCATTATTTACTTATGCCTTAAAATATTTTACCTGAAAACCAGTTAGTATACCTATTGAAGAAAAATTTTCTCAGGCTTTCCATCTCAGTAGCTATCATTAATTCTTTACCTTTTAGTCTCATGATATTTTGCCTTTCACTCAGTTCTTATCAAATTCTTTGGATATTCTTATTGGGTATGTGTGCCTCCATACATGTGCATACACATGTGTGCATATGCGTGTGTATGGTGAGAAATAGTTTCAACTCATCTTGAATTTCTACCCCTGACTATAGAATGAGTTGTTGTTGTTGTGTACTGTCTAATCAATTTCTACTCAGAACAACCCTATATATGGTTTGCAAGAAGCTGCTGGTAGGTTTAAACTGCCAACCTTGTAGTTCAGAGTCCAATGCTGATCCATAGCCCCACACCAGGAGTCTTGAGGGTCCTAGTTACACTAACATTTGATGTTCCTTGACTATTATCAAAATGGCTACTCAAACTACTTTGAGGAGTTTGAATTCCAGAGCTAGTCACCATACACACACACTAACCTATCCATTTTCTCCTGCTATACCCAAGTCTTCATTAAGAAAAAGAAATGATTCCAGCGACTGAAGTAATTTAAGCATGGGAACTGGAGTTCTACTCTTGGGCTATGGAAGAATTCATATGTAATTGATCTGTCATTGACCATATAACCCCATGCCCCATAACACAGATGAAGACCAGGGACATGCTTTGAGACTGGATGACAGAGATCCTTGGCTGTTCGGTGCTCAGTTCACATGATTGGTCAGAAACATTAGAAACTTGCTTCTTCACATCAGCTGTTCTTCAAGTTTCAAGGACTTCAATACAGCATTAAAATGGGCCCTTCTCTTTTTTTTTTTCTTTTCTCAACAACCTACCTGTTGTTTATTTCCTGGTTCTATAGCAATCTAAGTCAAATACATGAAAGGCAGCTTCTAAGTATATCTCATACTAACATCCAGAATCATTTGAGGGAAGCCAAACGATTTTGCAAAGCAAAATATCATCCAGGTTTTCACTGATAATGCCACCTATTTCACAGGTTCTTTTTTTCCCTTCCAAACACCATTGTGATAAATGAAGGATTTAGTTTCTCTGCCCTCCTCATCCAAACCCACTACTGTTGGGAAGGTGTGCATGGAAACAATTAGGCAAAACGCAGTGCCATACATCGCATGTTTTGCTTCATGGTTGCCAAAATGAAAGAGAATAAGCAACCATTTCATCTTCTTCAATAAATCCCTGTACCTGCTATGACACCATTTTAACATATGTTTAAGTAACACAGGACACACCTGGGTATCATCTTTTGAACAATTTAAACTCTCAATATGAATGGTATAACTAATTAATAAAACAAGCTGAGGAAATCCAATAGAGTCTGGTCCAGGCCTCATCAATGTCTCCTTTGAAAAGATTGCTCTCAAAGTTCTTTAAAGTCAGTTGCAAAAGCAAATATGTACACAAACATTGGGGATGAAACTAGGTTTTTTGCTATCAATGTGACTGCTATTTTATTTTGTTTATGTTTCATGTGAGGAATTCATAAACCGACTTTCAATGGGACCTATGAGAAATGATTGGTCTGTATGTTAGGACCCCTTAAAGAGAGCTTGATTGTTGGGTCCTTGAACATTATTGGTTCATCTGTAAATGGCTAAATGATCTCAGACTATGAATGATATAGAAGTGTGCTACATACAGTGTTGTAAGGCTAGCACTGTTTGGGCCTAAAAGAAACACAAACTTGAAGCACTCCACACATGCTATCAGAACACTAGCCCATGTTCTTAAAGGACAGTCCTCAGTAGCAAGAGGCTAAACAGTCAGATATTGCATGTTGCTTAGTTAGGTGCTCCTGAAGAATAACTACCTCTTTTTGCCCAGTGGATTAAGGTGAGTCTCAGTGCCATGCTTAGAATGCCTTTGATGCTGATCACCATGGGAAGCTCAGATGTCACCTGTATCTAACTGTGACTCATCTGAAACATGAAAAGAGCTCTACCAACCCACACAGACTTCTTTGGCTGCACAAAGAAAACGCTTTCTTACTCAGTCTGCTCCCAGGGCCTAGACGCATCCTTATTCTTGGATTAGCTAGTTTACTTTACACCATGTGGATCATCTTTCTACACAACACCCTTCCCAAGGTTTTCATCACACCATTCGGAGCTTTTAGGCCCCTTTCAGTGTTTTCACTTCTGGTCTGGACTGCGTCTCAAGTCATGGCCTGCTCACTGAGCCCATGGATCCTGCCTAGAGGTGGAAGTAGTCTATTTAGACTGGTGTGTGCTCAGGGAGCTTCTGGTTTGAAAGGCCCTTTTGAAGGGGAAAATTCTGATATCCATCTGACTTACCTATTTTCCAGTCATGAGCACAATGGTCTTATGTTGGATTTTTGTAAAAAAATCAAATAAGTTGAGACTAAAAAAATAAAAAATGTCCTTAAAACTACACAGAATCCAGAGAATATAGCATGCCTTAGTATGATGCTGTGTAATTACCTATGGGTTATGAAAGAGAAACAGAAAGACATAATTTGCCAAATAAGGAGATCCCCAAACTGGCTTTGAAAATATATGGCCAGCCCAAGGTCTAGGATGAGAGAGGGAATTGTAGTAAAAATGTTGATATGCTATATTAATGTAGAATTCCTCTGAATGTTTTAAAATTCAATTTCCCTCAATTCAAACAAAGGTTGACATCATAAAATCACACTTTGGGGAAAAAGTAATAAGGAGAATTGCACTAAAAATTAGTACATTCTAAAATATCAAATGTGATCTTTAGTGTGGATAGCCTCAAATTTAGAAGAAATCTGAGATCAAGGTCTGGTCCAGTAGTATCTCCTAATTTAGCACTGGTAGTATAATGGGAGTTCTGGTGTAGCGCTGTGGGCTAATGCATCAGGCTGTAGAGTCGTTTGAACTGCAAAGTCAGTGGTTTGAGCTCACTAGATGCTCCTTGGAAACCCCATACAGGGTCGCTATGGGTTGGAATCGACTTGACGGCACTTAACAAACAACACAACATAATGGATTACGAATTGGTCTACTAACAGCAAGGTCAGTAGTAGTTCAGATCTATCAGTCATTCCACAGGAGAAAGATGAGGCTTTCTGCTCCCATAAAGATTTACAACCTTGGAAACCCTTTGCAGGGTCGCTATGAATCAGAATTGACTCCATAGCATACCACCACCACCTTGAGTTGGAACAGACTCCGCGGCACACAATCACCACCACCACCATCACCTAATTTAGTCCACAGCTTTCTGAGTCAATACGAGGTGATGAAATAAAATGGAAATAACTAGCGTCCCATAGTGTTTACCTTTGGCTTTATGGGTTACACAGGGCGTCAAGAGAAAGAAACCTTGCAAATAAATAAGTGAATATCCACGCAATAAGGGAATAATATCTAAGACTTGAACTGGTCCAAACTGGATATCCTAGGAGATGTTTTTGCTGTCTCACACAGACAAATAAAAAATTCATGCGCCTTGCACAAAGCAGCCAAATTGTGCATCCTGCCTCCAGCAGATAAGACTTGACAATCATGCAATGCTGTCTAGCAGGTAGAAGGAAAATCACTGACCCTACTGAGTAACCAGCAATACTACTTGAACATGAAAATACCAGATGGATTGAAAGTGACAGACCTAATAAACAACTTCCAGAATCTGCATGAACCTAATTGCAGAAAATCCTGAGCGCAGCTGCTTCTATTTACTTCCTCAAATCCTTAAGCCAAACAGCCTAGATCAGAGACTCTCAGCATGTTCTTGAAGTGCCCAAGTCATCTTTAATGTGCCATTGGATTTATCTGTACCATAGATCCAATTAGGAATTATTCAGGGAAGTTTCACATATTCCCTAGGAAGGAATGTCAGAGAAAAATATCGATTTTTTTTTTTTACCTAATTGCTTATATTTTCAATACTCTCTTCACCCAAATTTCTAAACAGAAACAGGATAATGTTGTAAATTAACAAAATAATAAAGATCATATTCCAGACATACTATCAGGAGGGACCAGTCCCTGGGGAAAGACCTCATGGTAGGCAAACTGGAGAGTCAGGTAAAAGGGGAAGACCCCCAATGAGGTGGATTAGTACAGTGGCAGTAGCAATGAACTCAAGCTTAACAATGACTGTGAGGATAGCAGAGTTTAGTTCTGTTGTGCATAGGGTCGTTATGAAGCAGAACTGACTTGACGGCACCTTACAAAAAGATCAAGTGTCCTGAATTCATAGGTGGTTATAAATTAGATAACTCTAGAGCATGCTTAGGAGTCATACTGTGGAGCTATAGGGTAAACACTGGGCTATTAACTGCAGGTTTGTGGTTCAAACATGCCAGCTGTTCCTTGACAACCCTATCAAGGTTGCTATGAGTCAAAACTGACTCAAGACACTTAACAACAACAACAAGAACACGCGTAAGCATGGATAAATCAGGATGAGATGTTTAAGGATTAAAGAGGAGTCCTGGTGTGGCACTGTAGGATAAGCATTGGACTGCTAACTTCAAGGGAGTTCAAAATCCATCAGTTGCACCTTGGAAACCCTATGGTATTATTAAATGACATGGAGCTGATTCCAACTCATAGCAACTCTGTATAAGGTTTCCAAGGAGCAGCTGGTGAGTTTGAACCACCAACCTTTCAGTTCAAACCAACCTTGCAGTCCAGTGCTTATCCAGCAGCACCACACCAGGGATCCTATACAGGGTCGCTATGAGTCAGAACTGACTCCACAGCATTTACCAACAACAGCAAGGATTAAAGGATCTGTTTAACTTTATTTTTCACTGTTTTACCTGCATTCTTAATTTTCCTTTTATCAATAAGTTATCAGAAAATCAGGAGATGACAGTGATGAGAAGAAAAGAAATAGATAAACTGTCCTATTTCTGTCATACTTCCTGTGACATTATATAAGGGTGAAACACATACTGGAGTCCTGGTGTGGCATAGTGGGCTAATGTGCTGAACGGCAAAGTTGTTTTGAACCGCAAGGCCAGTGGTTCAAGCTAACCAGCTGCTTCTCAGAAACCATATACGGTGTCTCTATGGGTCAGAACCAACTCAACGGCACTTAACAACAACAACAAACACATATAGTTACACACCATAGAAATTATTAAACAAAAATATCAAAATGTGAAAATATTGTTTCTTGATGTATCCTCAATCTATGTTCATATACTCCCTAAGACTATGTTTCCATCTCTCTAATGCTTCTGCAAATAATTCTGCAGTCTTAAATTTAACACCATGTCAAAATGTCAGCTTTGGCATCCTCAAGGGACATGTGTTTTGTTCCTTTATTCTTTGAGGTGGGGAACAAAAGGAATTTGAAGGGGGCAATATCAGGGCTGTATGGTAGATGAGGTAAGATTTCATAATGAAATTCTTGTAGTACAGCTCATACTGCCTTCAAAGAATGAGGAAGTGCATTGTTATGATGGAAAAAATTTCCCGGGTGCCATTTTCTGGTCTTTTTCTCATCAATGCAATTTTCAATTTCCTTAAAATCTTTTCCTAAGTCCTCATGACTGTCCTGTGTTCTTCAAGAAAATCTATAAAGATTATTTCCTTTGTTGTTGTTGTTAAGTGATGTTGAGTCGATTCTGACCCATAGCAACCCTGTATAGGGTTTCCAAGGAGCAGCTGGTGAGCGTGAAACACCGACCTTGAATTTCAAATGACTGCAGTCTGACGCAATAGCCCAAACCAAGACTCCTAAAAACAGTCCCAATAATCTGAGCTGACCTCTCTGCCTTGACTAGCAGATCCGCTTGGATACCATTGTTTTGATTATGCCTTTTTTTAAAGGCTCTCTAACAAAATGATACAATTGTGTTATTGAAAGAGCTTACCTATAGTCATCCAGTGATCACAGAGACATTTTAAAATATGTGTTGTTTAGAATAAACCAGCACCCTAGTAGCAATACTTTTTGACTTCCCTTTGTTCTATAGACTAATACCCACATTGCCTCAGGGAAAATCTTAATTCTGCAGAATATTCTTTGAAATGACCCTGCTTTTCCATGAAAAGAGGCTCTTTGAGATTAACCACATATTCTGCCAAGCCTCCATTTCGGATTGAGTACATTTTTGGAGAAATAGACTAGTAGCCACTGCAGGTATGCTCCAAGATACCTTATGAAGAAAGACTCAAAGAACCTGGTGACATTTCCCCTTTCCCATCAGATAATATTGGGTGAGATGCACATGAACCAGTGTGGCACAGTAGGATAAGCATTGGACTGCTAACTGCAGGTTGGTTGTTCAAAACCAGCAGCCTCCCCTTAGAAACTCTAAACAGGTTCTCTATGAGTCAGAATCGACTCAACAGCACTTAAAAACAACAGTTCTTACAAATAAGGTCCAGTATCTGCTATACGTATTTCCACATGATCAAGGCAGGTTCTGGATTCAGAACCTTCCTTCTTGCCTATACATTAGACTACTAGGGATTTTTCCCCCATTTCCTTTCTAGAAAAGAAATTATTCTTATCCTAATCATAATTGCTTTTAACATTAATTTATTCCATCTTTCTTCATTGAGGCTTCATTTTAGTGATGATCCCTCTGGATCTATTTTTCATCATGATTTCACTGCCTACTCACAACCCTCTAAGTGCTATTATCCTGAATGAAAATTAGATGCTTTCACTGATAAAAAGTCATCCTTTAACACTTAATTCAGGAAGACAGCTCCTTGTGCATTTGTCTATCAAGAAAAACAAGATCTTAGCAATGTTGCTTTTAGGTTGAACCATTTAGTGATGCTGTGCTGTTTCATAAATCAAGGAAAGTCATCATAAAATGGAAAACATGGGGATCAAAGAAGAGAAAGAAAAAAATATCAATATAGTTTTGTATTTATTCTTGCCTGATCCAAAAGTTTATCTTCCCTTGGGTGATATTTCATTCATTTGCCATTTACTCATTTATTCATTTACCAAATATTTAGTGGACACTAATAATGTGCTAGGCAATATTCTTGTCACTGAGGTTACTGCAGTGAACAAAATGGATAAAACCCCTGCCCTGTTGGATCTAGTATTCTCATGGGAGAGACAAATGACAGAAGAATATGTAATGAATTGTCAGGAAGTGATGAGTGTTACAAAGGAAATAAAGCAATAAAGGGGACACGAGTGCTGCGTAGTGGTATGGCCATTAGGGATTATGTCTGAGCAGAGATCTAAACAAAATGTTTGCTGTCACTCAAAAATCTGAGAAAGAACTTTCTAGAGAGAAGGAATAAAGGACTTGAGAAGCGAATGAGCAAGGGTTATTCCAAGAACAGAAAGTCAAGAGTACTAATGGAAGATGAATAAGGGAAAGTAACAGAGAGACAAGGTCAGAAAGGCAGGTACCAGCACAGCACAGGGTACCCTGTGAGGAAGTTTGGATTCTGTTCTGCCTGAGATGAGAAGCCAAGTAAGAGTTTTCAGCTGGACCGATGATCTTTTCTTCTGTTAAAGAAAATTAGTCAAGCTGCTGTGTAAAGAATGGATTGTAAAGGAGAAAGAGAAGAAACTGGGGGAACAGACTGCTGTAATAAAGGAATTAAAATTAGCATTTGAAGCCCAAGGTATCATGGAACTTTTTTCCATCGGGCAGAATTTGCTGGTTATCCTCATGAACCCTGGAGCTGACTCTGCTCAGCTTGATTAGCTTCTTTGTGCCTCAGTTTCCTCATCTATAAAGCATAAATAATAATATCACCTAACTCAAGGATTGCTGTGATGATCAAATGAGTAAACATAAGCAAATTACTTAGAACACAAGAGCCATATAAGGGCTTACTATTATTTTCTTTACTGAAACTAATGATCTTTACTCATAGTTTCTCATTTTAACTTGAATAAAAAATTTAGGTCTCCAAGAACCTTGTCCTTTCTTTCTTTCTTTCTTTCTTACTAGTTTTTATGGAACTAACAGAGATTGCAAGTGTTACACTTTCAACAGACACTTATTAAATTGAATTATTATAACTTCAAAATATTGGCACATCAAAATCTCACTATTTATAGAGGACCATGGAAATCTGGCATAGTTGCCCTCATTTTTCTTCGGGTGATTTAATTTTTAAAACTTAACAAGTTTCTTAGCACAAGGTACAAATAAAGTAAGCAATTTAAGATGCTTCTGTAATCAAAGAGAATGCATGCCTCCTCCTCATTGTCTTTTTCGATAGTAGGATCTCAGTTAGTATTTGCATTGCTGATGGCAACATCTGTAATGACAGTATTTAAAATGCATGCCACCAAGTATCAATAATAGTTCCATACCATGACACTTACAAAGCATGACTCCTCTCCTGACAATGAACATTTAGCATGAAACCTAGCTTCATCTGAAAAGTCCACTGTAGCACATTTCAGAACTCATAATAGGATAACTAAAAAACTTTTTAAGTTTCTGGGGCTTTGGCAGTGCCTCCTGTCCTGTTAAGCCACAGTAGTCTCTTTAGTTCCTCCTTTGAATTTCCTTTGGCACCAGAAGATTGAAAGATCAGCTATTAGTCTTTGTGGGTGGTCAGATCAACAGTCTGGCCTCCATCCCAGGCTTGAAAGAAACACTGGTCTGCTGATTTTAGCCTACACACTTACAAAAAGCTGACTGTTGCCTAAATGAAGGTGCAGAAGTTTCATGATTCATCTAACACAATGGAAATAGCATGCTGGGGGCTGTTTTCTAGGCATCCATAAGGTCATTCAGGTCACCCTCTTTCATTTACTGTTCTGAGCACAGCACATGATTGTAATCAGTGCCCATGAAAAGATTCAAGTTAAGCATTAATAAAAGACCGGATTCTTACATACTTTAAGGGTTCACAGGGCACTGGAGAATTTTTCACACACCCTTTTTTCTCATGGATATAGTCAAGAAATATCACCATATCAACTCTCATAACCAAAAAGATGGCAGCTGTTACATACAAATCACCCTCACAACTAGTCCTGCCAGCCGTGGTTTGTTATAAGACAGCAATGCCTTTATCTTAATATGATCAACTTATTAGGGTCTGACATTGTCTCCCTTTTCTTTCTGTTTCAAAGTTTTTAAGGCAAAAGATGAATTACGGAAGTTCATTCAAAGCTTTCTGAGGAGGAAGATGAAGTATGTAATTCCACAAAAGTAAATATCTTTGTCTAACTAAATGGAAATCTCTTTTTCCATTCAGGATAAAATGGAAGAGAGGAGAAGCATGGGACATCAGAAATAGTGACACAGACATCTTGTTTTAGCCTGTTGTTTCAAGATTTTTTTTTTTTTTTTAACCATAGCTACCATCCATGATAGAAAGTTCACATTATATCAAAACAGACAAAATGATACTATCATTTACTTTTTTTTTAATGTTTTATTGTGAATTATATGATAGTCTACATGAGATAACCTCAGTTCCATATTCATTCCATCGTATATCATTACATTGCCATGGTTCCAATCCCCTCCATGCATTGTCTTCCGACCAAAGGGCATATCCTAGAAGCCCGTGCTCTACACTCCCCCCTCAGTCTTTGACCCACAATTCCTCTCCCTCTCTGGATCCAAAGTCCCCAGCCACTTCATCCATCCATGTCATCATCTTTTTCTCTACCTCAGGCATCCCCGGTTCTCTGGGTGGGGTCCCGTTCTTGGCTCTTATCCGTTGGTGGTCCCAGAGACCTCCACTCCTAGGCTGGAGAAATAATCGCTCTCTTCCTTGCTGCAAAACATCTATCCTTGCGTTTCCAACACTCACAATCTGTCTTGATAACCATTATTCACTACAGTATCGCACTTAACCCATCTGTATTTCATTTAATCAGTTCCTCCTAGACAAATTGGATAGTACTCACTGGTGATTCTGCCTTCCTCCATGCCCCCTAGCTCTAGGTTCCCTCTTGAAAGCTTGTAAGCCAGTCACTTCTTGCCTTTGTAGTCCCTCCCTCCTGGGAATGTTTCTTGCTGTAAGAATTTGTTGCCTCTTTTGTGTCGCTGCATTTGCATGCATAGGTCAAGTTCATCAGCTTGGATCAGCTCAATCTTCTTCCCCCTCCCCACCCTTCTTTCTTCTCCTGGTTGAGACTATCATTTACTTTTCAAAAAATTGTCATAAGTGCCTAAGTCATAGTTTACTTTCTTTAAAGTCTTTTCATTAAAAAAAGAAAAGAAACTCTCAGATTGTAGTTAGCTACAGATCCTGCCATTTTATACATTAGCTCCAAAGAAGCAAAAGCAATTTATGTAAGAAAAGCCTAGAAACCTCTAAGCAAAGCCTAGATTCCTTCTCTTGCCTGCAGAACACCCACTCTCAAACACCCTAAAGCCATCTACTCTTGATGGTTGCAGTGCTGACACGTTCATTCATATTCTTTGCCAAGCACACAGAACCCCTGAGGGCTTAGGAAGCCGTTATCTCTGGGTCCTCAGGGAATATACGCACCTATAAAGTTATTGATTTCAAATATTCAGGAATGAGAGAGGGTATAACTCGGCTTGTAGTAGTGGCAACGGAAGAAGTTTGCCAAAAATAACCGGCCCTGGGTTGTACCTAGTTGTCTTAGCTGCTCTATTGATGGAATTTATTTTCAATCAATACGGCAAGTATATAACTGACCTCTTGATTGGTGAAAAACAATCAAATATTGGATCAAATATTGCTTTATAAATGAATTCATAGCTATTGAGGTACATCAATGTGCTTGCCATTGTCTCGATCAGGTGGAGGACAATGGAAAATAAAAGATATGGTCTCTGTACACCAGGAACTTGCTTAAAGAATATTAACGTTAGCTCATGAAGCAACAAACAGAAGGCAGAGTCTGAATGAGAACTGTCAAGTTCATGGCCAGGAAAGCTTCCTGAGGGTAGTGCCTTGAACCCCAGGACAGAGTAGAGAGCATACCAGGAGTCCAGGAAGACAGACTGATGAGCTCTGGATTCACCACATGGTGAGAACTACTTTGTGAGAGCAATTGACGTAATTTGGGAATAATGTGGAATGGAGGGATTCATATCGTCAAGAAATGATTTGGGAGCCTCTACCTAAAAACTAAGGCACTCTGGTAGTATAGTGGTTACAAATCGGGCTGCTAATCTCAAGGTCATCAGTTTGAACTTACCAGCAGTTCTGTGGGGGAAAGATGAGGCTTCCCTGCTCCCGTAAATATTTACAGCCTCGGAAACCCGGTACAGGGTTGTTATGGGTCGGAACCGACTCCACGGCACTTAACAACAACAACCAAAAAACTAAAAATAAGTAAGTAGTGAGACATTGTTTAATACCTGGATTCAAGGAGTCAAGATATCATGGATATTAGTTTATGAAAGCATTATTGTGTCACTATTTGGCATGACAAGGAGCTCTGATAGCGTAGTGGTTACAAATCAGGCTGCTAGTCACAGGGTCAGCAGTTCGAAACTACCAGCCATTCCACAGGAGAAAGATGAGTCATTCTACTCCCCTAAAGATTTACAGCCTTGGAAACCCTTCACAGGGTCGCTACGAGTTGGAACCAAATCCACGGCACATAACCACCACCACCACCATTTGGCATGATTCAAATTATTGCTCTCAATAAGTCTTACTGGTCTTTTCTTACTTGTAAAATTGGGATGACCTCTAGAAGCCTGGCACTGCACAGCCAATTAACATTTATGACAAACAAGTAGTTAGATAACAGGTTATGCAAATGCAGAATACCAGTGAGGACCAAAATGCTTTGCCTGTGGCATTTTGGCTTTAAAGGAGATTTGAAAATACAAAATAAAATAAAATAAAATAAATCCACCAAGTATGGTAAAAGCAAAGTCAGGACAGAGGGTACTGAACAAGTAAAATTCTCCTCTGAGCGCTCCTTAGAAATATTGAACTCTACAACTATGCAATGGCATCTGCTCACATTTTATAAACATCATTCCAAGTTCCCACAGTTGATTTTATATATGTAATTAAGCTGGCATATACAAGCTGTGTGAACCCATAAAACCACACAATTATTATATGTGCTAAAACTAGTCAGATTCATACAATGTGATCTTCCCAAATTGGAGTCATAAAATGTTCAGTCTTCATGGCTTTGAGTAGAAGTTATTCATTGGAGCTAAAAGCTCTTCTACTACTATACAATTTTCCAAACACTAATATGTACTAGTTGAATATTTATATTTAACAATTAGGAGAAAAATAAACATGATTCAGTCTGATCTAAAAAACACACCAACTGACCTTGAAAGGAGCAAAGAGGATCATTTGAATTCAAAGAATCTTTTTTAGTCCAGTATCCCACTGTGTCTCACTAATACTCTATTATTATCACTGCTAACGTCACATTAAACAAAGAAAGGAGGAAAACGTACCACTGAGACAATTTGTGACTGTTCAAGGTCCCAGTGCAAGGAAAGCCAAGTTGGAAAGATGTCTGGTGACCTCGGTATTCCTCATATGAACTTTGATCAAACACTATACTGTTCCTTCCTATGGAAAGTTATTGTTGTTGTTGCTAAGTGCCATCGAGTTGATAACGACCCATAGCGACCCTGTATAGGGTTTCTGAGGAGCAGCTGATGAGCTTGAACCGGCCAACCTTGCATTTCAAAAGACTGCAGTCAGGCCCATTAACCCACAGCACCACACCAGGAAAGTAGAGGTACCATATCTCCTTGCTTCTACATTGCATTCCCCGCCCTGATTTTAATGTCCCTGAAATAGGAAAGCATTCTATAATTGATGGTCTAACATAGTTCAATTGTCAGTATTTTTGCTTTCTTAGTGGTAAAGAAAAAGCTGGTGGGTCTTAAAAATCCATGAATCTTCGATTTGACAACAGACAGTAATAGTAAACAAGTTGAATGAGTAAATGCGAGAGTGACAAACAAGTTGAAAGTATATGGATGCCAATTATTAGACTAGGGATGTTACTCCAAAGAAAGAAAGTCACTCAGCAACTGGAATTTTCCAGGCTGATGAAAACTTAACTTTAAAAAAAAACAACTTCACATTTTTGTCTAGTACTAACTTTTGAAATGTGTGACTGTTAAATCTGACAGTCTTAAAATACGTAACCACAAGTAGGGACTAGGCATTGCTAGGTCAATCCAAATAAAAACAGTTCGAAATTTTATGGAAGATATCTGAGAAATCTATTGTTTGAATCTGAATTCCATATTAGCTTGTCATCTTGATATTTTTGACAAGTGCATTTGAGGATTTTGACACTAAGGAAGTTTCCAATATACTTGTACTATATAAAAAATGCATAAATGTGTTTCTAAATTGCTACTGTTTATTTTAAAAAATAAAACATTCATCATCTTAAAATTCTGTACTTCTGTACACTGATTGCTACATGGTAAGGGTGAGGGTAGCAGCAAATTATAGTCAATTCGGCAGTACAGATAAACTGCAGCTGTTTTTAGTTCTGTTTCTGCGGCATCCATAGTAGAATTCAGAATGTACTGAGATCTGGCTTTTCTCATTTCACTGGCAAAGGAATTGCTAGCTTAATTACCCTCAGGGGTCCTGTGTAAATTATGTCCATAGACCTGGAGACAGAGATGGAAGAAAATATTCAGCATCATAAAAAATGCCAAAATCACCTCTAATGATTTTGTGTTCTCTTCTCCCAGTCCTTATGTTTTCTATAGTTTGGAAAGGAGAAAAGGGTCCTTGAAGTTTTGGATAAATCACTGTTCTGCCATACTCTACCCATCCAGATTGACATGTCAGCCTAGTGTCTCCGTTCACTGTGACTAAACAAACTGAGCTGAGAGGGCATGGTTCCTGCTTCTAGTCACCTACTGCAGTTCTGACATTTCTGTCCTCTGAGAGAATTCCATCATCTTATACAATTCCCTCACTGGTAGTCTCTCGCTAAAACTTCTGGGAGATGGCAAATTTCTACGTAAGAAAATGCTCAACATCATTTTTCATTTGTTGTTGTTAACTGCCTTTAAGTCAGTTCCTACTCGGAACAACCCTGTATAGGGTATCTAAGGAGCGACTGGTGAGTTTGAACGGCCAACTTAGTGGTTGCTAGTCCAGTGCTTATCCTAGAGTGCCACACCAGGACTCCTCATTGTTATTAAATGTCATAGAGTTGGTTCCTACTCATAGCAACATTATATAGGGTTTCCAAGGAGCAGCTGATAAGTTTGAATCACTGACCTTGCCTCTCAAACCGAACTTAGTGCTCAGCACTTAGGGAAATGCAAATTAAAACAACAATGAGATATCACTATGATGGTGCTGGTATGCTGTGAAGTCGGTTCCTACTCATGGAGACCCCGTATAGGGTTTCTGAGGCTGTAAATCATTAAGAGAGAAGAAAGTGCCAACTTTCTCCAGTAGAATGACTGGTAGTTTTGAACAGGTGACCTTGAGGTTAGCAGCCCAACTTGTAACCATTACACTACCAGAGCTCCTCAGATATCACTATATACATATTTATTTTAGAATGACTAAAATTCAAAGCATTAACAACATCAAATGCTAGGGAAGATGTGGAACAACATGAATTCCAATCCATTGCTGATAGTTGCAAAATGGTACTACCACTTTGGAAGACTGTCTGTAATTTCCTACAAAGCTAAAGCATAGTCTTACCAGCTGATTCCGTAATTGTGCTCGTAGATATTCACTCAAATGAATTAAGAATGAATGTCTATATAAAAACTTGCATCCAAATGTTTATAACTTTATCCATATTGGTTCAGAATTAGACCCAAGCTAAATGGCCTTCAGTAGGTGACTAGATAAGCATACTGTGGTGTATCAATATCTTCAAAAGCTATGAAGAGACATGAAGCAACTTTAAATGTATAATGATACGTGAAAGAAGCAAGGAGAAAATGAATGTGATTCTACATACCATATAATTCCACCTCTATGACATTTTAGAAACAGTAAAAAGTTAAGTGGTTTTCAGGGGCTCAGACATGCCAGGGGAATCTAGATGGAATATATGGCATTTTTAGGGAAATGACATGTTTTTGTACGATACTGTAATGAAGGATATGTGGCATTATTCACTTGTCAAATGCTATAAGACTGTACTGTACAAAAAAATGAACCTTAATGTTAGAAAAATGGTTAAGCACATGTCTCCTACCTGAAAACTTGGTGCTTCAAACCCACCCAGTGGTTTCATGGCAGAAAGACCTAGCAATCTGGCCCGATATATTTTACAGCTTAGAAAACCCTGTGGAGCAGATTTACTCTGTCTCATGGTTTTACTATGAGTCAAAATCTACTTGATGGCATCTCGCAACAACTGTGTTAACTATGGACTTTAACACACTGTATAATATGAGTTCATCAATTTAGCAAATATACATTAATGGAGTACAAAATCTTAATAATAGAAGAAACAGTGTGTAGCAGGAGACAAAATACATCAGCTTGCTCTGCGTTTCCTGCACACTCTTCTGAAGACTACTCTGAAGCATAAAGTCTATTTTAAAAAGGAAAGAAATGAAAACAAATTTAGAAAACCTGCTGGGAGAAATGCATAGATATAACTATGTATTAATTAGTTAGCATGTTCCCCTGAAATAATAGCTAATAACAGAATATCTAGCAATTATCAATAGTTTAAACCATTTGGTTCTTTTTTTACCCCTCACATTAACTGGTTTTTGTTTGCTGTTATGTACCGTCAAGTTGGTTCCTACTCATAGTGGCTGTTTGGTGTATTCTTATTTAAGTATTGAATTTTGCTACAGCTGGAAGAAAACAAAATCATGTGAGCTGATCTGATGACTGCTGTAGAAAGTGGTGAAGGCAGTTCCCAGTCAAACCCAGGCTGTCTGATCCTTGAGTCCATCTTTTAACCAATTTACTCATTGCTTTTCTTGCTGGTAAGAAGATGTTGGGCCTGAAGGAGGAAAGAGAAGAGTCAGAAAAATGGAAATGCTGTCAACCCTTCACAGTCCTAACCTTGGTCAGCTCTGCTTGTACAATAGGAAATATGATGTTTTGACATGTGACTCTCTCCTGGAGTTTGGGATGACACCCAGAGCATGTATTTTACATTTGAAGCCTGAATCCCTCAGTCAAGGGCACTGAAGGCATTGGCAAGGCTAATGTCAGATTGTCTCATGAAATTAGTACAATTTGAGAAGTTATTTTGATTGGCAGCTTTAAAAAGATGCATGAAGACAGTAGCGAATGGGGCGTAGTCTCACTAGGTGCTAAAATACTGCCATAACTCTCAACAAGAGCTTTGAAGCTATTCCAAAAGCAATCCCACTCTGGCAATTATGTGGGAAAGGTTTGCACTTTGCACAGAGCTAGCAATCCTGCTGAGGAATTATGCAGTTAATGTGCTTGAAAATCCTTTATATAATGGCATTTCCTTTTCCGGCTTTCAAGCCTCCCACACATGGAGTTTGCCAGCTTCTTGTGTAAACACAATGGCCTCCCCGACACTGTTGTATTTCATTTCCATTGAAAAGGTGACAAACTGTGTCATGACCACCCACTCTCTTCCTGAAACCTACCCAGTTGTCTGGACTCCCCAATAAATCTTAGCATCTGTTTTCTGTCACTAAGAGCTAGCTTCTCAACCTCAGTACCCAGCCCAGCGATTACCACCACCTCTTAAATGATGCTTCCCTTGTTATGGCCACTTTATCAATCTCTCTAATCTAGTTGAAACTATTAGGAGCAATTGTGAGAATATGATTATTTTTCTAGGCCTAGCTCTAGAAATGGTCCTCAGAAAAATGTTGGGCTTTCTCCAGCCCAGTCTTCATTATAGATAAGCAGTTGTATTATAGTGTCTGCAACTTCATTGAAGGAGGAAAAATATAGTACACTGAAGGAGATTATGTTTCCTGTTTCTGGCTTGTCAGTGTGCAGCCTTGGACAAGTGACTTAAGCTCTCTAAGTCCTAGTCTCCTCACTGATAGTGCAAATGGATTGTTCTGAACAGAGACTCTGAGTTCTTTTCAGTCTCATTGTTATTAGCAGCTGTGAGTTAGCCCCAGATCCTTGATGATCACACACACAATGAAAGAAAACTCTTAACTACTCCCACATCATTCCCATGATTGGTTTAGGATATGATGGATGGTGATGGTTGCGATCCATATGGTTTACACTGATGCTTTTTCAGAAGGAAATTCTTAGTCGATAACCTCCCCTGAAACCTGTTCACCATCACAGCAACATTCAAACCTCATTGCCATAGAGTCAATTCTGACTCATAGTTAGTTACCCTATAGAACAGACTGATACTGCCCCCTAAGGTTTCCAAGGCTGTTATTTTTATGGAAATTGGCTGCCCCATATTTCTTCCGTGTAATAAATGGAGATTCAAACTGCCAAACTTTTTGATTATCAGCTTAGTACTTAACCACTATGCCATCAAGCTTCTATTGTTGTTGCTGTTGTTAAGTACCTTGCAGTCAGTTCTGAGTCATAGTGACCTTGTATATGGTTTCTGGTGAACAGCTGGTGGGTTTGAATCATCAACCTTGTGGTTAGCCATCCGGTGCTTATCCTACAGTGTCACACAAGGATTCTCAAGCCTCTATTGTTTTTGTTGATGTTAAGCACCGTTGAGTCAATTCCAACCCATGTGACCCTGTATAGGGTTTCCAAGGAGTGACTGGTGAACTTGAACCACCAATCTTGCGATTCAAATGACTTTGCAGTCTGGCGCATTAACCTACAGCTCCACACCAGGATCCCATTTGTACTTAAGTGCTGTAGGGTCAATTCTGACCCATAGCGACACTATATAGGATTTCTGAGGAGAAGCTGGTGAGCTTGAACCACCAACCTCTTTTAATTCCAAACACCAAAAGAGTAAAAATGTTTTCTTATTATCCTTATCTGCAAAGTATTAACCCAGAATCAATAAAATATTTTAACTAAATAACAAATGATAATGGACAGAATCTGAAAAAGCTAAGTATTTTCACTTAATGTTGGCATAATCATCATCAATGTGGACATAAAAAACCAACCATTTGCTGTTGACTCAGTTAAGACTCGTGGTGACCCCATGTATGTGTGAGCAAAACTATGCTATGCTCCATAGACTTGTCAGTGGTTGTTGGTTGGCTATTTTATTCAAAAGCAGATAATCAAGTCTCTTTTCCAAGGTACCTCTGGGTGGATTCAAATTTCCAAACTTTTGGTTAGCAGCTGAGTACTTTAACTTTTGTCACCACCCTTTGATAGCATACTCTTAAAGAAACAAGCATTCCATATTCAAATTAAAAACATTTGTTATATGAACTGTCGAAACAGTGACCGAGGTTCCTATAGGTGAAGATGAGGACCGGTTGACTGATAAGCCATCACCTAAGGAGCTAATTACTCTGTGTGAATAAGGAAACACATTGTTGGGGTTCAGGCCCCTGAAGTGAGCCCACTGGAGCTTTCCAAGTTGACAGAAATTCATCAGGAGTTCTATATGCAGAAAAAGAGTCAAAAATAAGTGCCAAACTTGAGAAAAAATAAAGTGACAACATAAAATAAGATGAGCTGAGATCAAATTTGATGGCAGCCTAGCATAGATTTTAGAGGATGGAGGACAAGCAACAAGCTAGGAACAGAATTTAACCAAACAAGATTTGCTAAGGTGCCAGGAGAGGAGTTAAGCAAGAGAATGAGATTATTTTGGAGCAGGTTTCTTTATGTTCATTAAGCAGAGCCTGTGCTGTTCCGCTTAATGAACATAAAACTAGACCCTTTAAAAAACACGATTATTTTTTAAAGGGTCTAGTTTTAGAAGTCCTATTAGAACAAGGACATATGAATACTTTAAATATTCTTCTATATGAAAATTAATCTATTAGACTATTTTTTTTTTAATTAGGACATGCATGAATGAGTCAAAATTTTAATAAATAAACAGACCCAGGACATTACTTTTTCTAGTGTTCTTTTAACAGTATGTAAGATGTGTTTGTATTATTACCATTTAGGATAATACAATAGAAGTTTTAGAACTTCACAACTCAACAACTAATTGGATTTCTTAGTGGTAGAAAAAGAAAAGAGAACAAACCCGACAGATATATCCCATGGAAAAAAAAAAGTGCTGAAAATTAAAGAATACCTGTAATGTTCCTGTCATATCTCATTATCCTCAGAAAATAGAAAAGTCTTCTCAGAGGTGAGCAATTTTAGGTTGTTCCATTTACGAAACTACCTCCCACATGTTGACCTAAGCCATAATACAAGCATAAAAACATGTAAGAATGATGATTATTTGGACTTAATTATAGTTGTTTTCTCTTAGGTAAATAATTTTTTCTTAACATAAATAAGTAAATAAACTTTTTTCCTTGTGAGTTATGTGATGGTTTATAGAGCAGATCTTCAGTTTTACATTTAACAAATGACATACTTCACTTCATTACAATGATTGCAATCCCCTCCATGTACTATTAGTTAACAGTATTTAACTTTATTCACCTAACTCATGCATTCCTCCCTGTTTCTCCCATTAGCTTCGTTTTAACTCTACCAACCTCCTTCTTGTTGTATGTTGCCTGCCCAATGATAATATGCGTTTGTCCTCTAGCCCTTGAATCATTTCCTACCTCCAGTAACCATCAAAGAATGTTTCTTGCATCAAGAAAATGTTTTCTTAATTTTTTACCATATTTTTGTTGTTGTTGTTAAGTGCCTTGGAGTCGGTTCAGAGCCTTAGCGACCCTATACAGGGTTTCCGAGGAGCGACTGGTGAACTTGAACCACCGACCTTGCCGTTCAAATGGCTTTGCAGCCTGGCGCATTAACCTACAGCACCACACCAGAACTCCTTTACCACATTTTTTGCTGTTATTATGTTCTGTGGAGTTCGTTCCGACTTATAGCGAGTCTGTACAGGGTTTCCGAGGCTGTAAATCTTTACGGGAGCAGAAAGCCTCATCTTTCTCCCGCGGAACAACTGGTAGTTTCGGACTTCTGACCTTGCAGCCTGATTGTAACCACTACGCTACCAGAGCTCTTTTTTTTTATCGCGTTAGTCTCATACAATATTTGTCCTTCTGTCATTGACTAATTTAACTCAACCGAAAGTCTTCCAGATTCCTGTATGTTGTGAGGGGTTTTGCAGCTACATTGTGATTTTCCAACGTTGCACAGTATTCCATTATGCTAGGGTGAATGAAGGTGGGATCTGGCCACTCCACTGATTACAAGGGTATAGTGAGGAAAAAGAAGGAATTGCGCCTTTCCCGTTTCTTATGTGTATCTGCTCTCCCTGGCCACAACAGTTCAGGATGGTCATGCCGCATGTGGTCAGCTATTCACCAGTTACTCTCCATCTCTCTCCATCTCTGCTCAGTTTCTCCTTCCAGAAAGCACACAATCCACTTCTCTAATCTTTCCTCTAAGGAGCTCTGGTAGCATAGTGGTTACAAATCGGGCTCCTATCCTCAGGGTCAGCAGTTCAAAACTACCAGCGCTTCAGCAGGAGAAAGATGAGGCTTTCTGCTCCCATAAA
>NW_006408744.1:3859737-3911391 GCF_000296735.1 Chrysochloris asiatica | reverse complement strand
TAAATCTTTACGGGAGCAGAAAGCCTCATCTTTCTCCTGCGGAACAACTGGTAGTTTCGGACTTCTGACCTTGCAGCCTGATTGTAACCACTACGCTACCAGAGCTCTTTTTTTATCGCGTTAGTCTCATACAATATTTGTCCTTCTGTGATTGACTAATTTAACTCAACCGAACGTCTTCCAGATTCCTGTATGTTGTGAGGGGTTTTGCAGCTACATTGTGATTTTCCAAAGTTGCACAGTATTCCATTATGCTAGGGTGAATGAAGGTGGGATCTGGCCACTCCACTGATTACAAGGGTATAGTGAAGAAAAAGAAGGAATTGCGCCTTTCCCGTTTCTTATGTGTATCTGCTCTGCCTGGCCACAATAGTTCAGGATGGTCATGCTGCATGTGGTCAGCCATTCACCAGTTACACTCCATCTCTCTCCGTCTCTGCTCAGTTTCTCCTTCCAGAAAGCACACAATCCACTTCTCTAATCTTTCCTCTAAGGAGCTCTGGTAGCGTAGTGGTTACAAATCGGGCTCCTATCCTCAGGGTCAGCAGTTCAAAACTACCAGCTCTTCAGCAGGAGAAAGATGAGGCTTTCTGCTCCCATAAAGATTTACAGCCTCGGAAACCCTGTACAGGGTCTCTATGAGTCAGAACCAACTCCTCCGCACATAACAACAACAACAATCTTTCTTCTGAAGTTCATCTGTATGCTTCATTTGGTCTTTCATATGTTCATTTTAGAGGGCCCCTGTCGTATGTCTGCCTACTCCGTCATTTTGCCAGAAGTCCCCCCTAAAAAACAAAACAAAGCAAAAAAAACAAGAAAAAAATTCTTAATGCAGGGAATTTACATGACACACTGAGAAGTGGATGAAATTTTCCAACTCCCTACTTATTCAAAGAATGCCAAGAATGGTTTCTGTAGCCTGAGGTGTCCTGAGGTTTAGTTCTAGAAGCCCAGAGCCTCTGTCTAATTATTGTGTGCAGCATGGATGAGCAAGGGTAAGGCTAGTGCTCCCTGTCACTGCTGTTCCTACTCACAGCAACCCTGTATAGTGATTCTGAAGAGCAGCTGGTGAACTTGAATCGCCGACCTTATGGTTAGCATCCCAGTGCTTATCTACAGCATTATACCAAGGCACCTATAGTAAATCATAGGCTGCCTAGTGAGTAGTAAACATGCACCAGTAATCAACTTCAGTGTACTATTTTTTTTACTTCATATCTGAGTCTACTCAATCTTTCAGAGGACATTAGTGGTCCAGTGTTAGAATTCTCACTTTACATGCTGGATATCCAAGTTCCATTTTATGTGTACCTCAGTAGAGTCATACCTACCTGTCATGAAGGTTTGTGTGTTGCTATGATGCTGAACAGGCTTAGGTGAAGCTTCCAGATTAAGGCAGAAGAAGAAGAAAGGCCTGATGATCTACTTATAATGAAACTCTATGGATCACAATGATCCCCTCCTTTTGCTCAAGGTGTTTCCATAAGTAGGAGACCAACAAATTCACAGTAGACAACAGCAAGTATCTCAGTGCAGTGGGTCAGGCAATGAAGTACTAGAGAAAGAAAAACTGAAGCCACTCGGCATTTTAGAAATGATATGATACTATCAGATGTTTTCCAGATGGATTTATAGATATTTGTCTAAGGACCTATGGAGAAAACTGAAATTTCTACCCATATTCATGCAATCCAGAAAATGTAAGATTAACTGATATGAAAACCTGACAATTTTTATGCCTGACACTTTATCTAACTGTAATTGAAGTCAACAATTGTTACCATTGGTCTCTAGAATATCCTGTCCACTAAGCGACACCATGGCAAGCTGTTCAGTCTGCAGGATACATGAATATAGGCTTTCTAGAAAATACTGGAATATTTGAGATTCTGTGTTAAATACTAGATACCGCAAGAGCCAAATCTTCCTATTCCCCTAATACTTAAGAGCTTGTCCTCAAGCTTTGACCCAGCTAGGGATTCAGTGGAGAGGAAAACCATGCTGAGTTTTAAGCTGCCAGGATAAAATGACATGCAAAGGGAAAATGAGGGCACACTGCTAAAGGCAAGGGTAGAGAATAGGGCATGTATAATATGGAAACAGCAGCCAGAAAGCCAAAACACAATATGAGATGCAACTTGCATGAGAAACAAAGGGCAGCCAGGCAATATTTCACAAATACATTAGGTACAAGATAAAGGAGAATGTAGGCCCGCTAATTAGAAGGGAGGGAAAACAAATAGCAGATGCATCAGAAGGCTTGAGCTTTTAATACCTATTATGCTCTAGGCTGCACAAAAAAATGGTTAGCTCTCATCAGAAGCTGAATAGAAACCACAGTAATGAGCACATGGGGGAAGAAAGGAAGTTTAAATGGAAACCAAACAGATTAGTAACTACTTAGTCAAGCTAGATGGTTTCAAATCAGGACCTGACAAGACCCATACTGCTATGTTAAGAAAACTAGCTCATGAAATGCAAGTTCTTGCTGAAAATTCTGTTGAAGGAGTAGGAAGATTTCATGAGGCTGAGAAAAGGCAAATCCAAGGTCACAAGAACAGCACTGAGAATGAGTTAATCAGACAGAGGCAGCTAAAGAAAAGAGCTCTGGAGCTCAGGAAGGAAGGCGGGCAAGTAGCCCTGTGTAGACAGGTGTGGCAATCAAGGAGATTCTAAGAGAAGGATTCATTTCCCTCCAAGACCAAGAGCAGTTGTGAAGAAAACAACTGGCAAGGGTGCCACTTGTAGACAGGTGCTATGGATGAGGCCCTGGATATGCCAGATTTCAAAATGAAGGAGCCATGTTTGGAAAAACTTGTCAGACACTGGACCAAGAAAACAAAAGGGGTAGTCTTGGATGGTCTGGCAGTCTGCAGATGGAGAGTTTAATAAGGAAGGAAAAGGTCTGGGAGTTGAGTCAACATCCCGCTCATTTAGATTCCAGATTAATATTAGTTAAAATTGTTCATCTGTGCCATGCCCTGTGCTAAGTACTTTATATGCATTAACTCAAATTAAATAAATTTTATCAATAACCTGATGAGATAGGCACTATTATTGTTGTTAAGTGCCGTCGAGTAGGTTCCGGCCCATAGCGACCCTGTAGAAGGTTTCCAAGGAGTGACTGTTGTGTTTGAACCACCAACCTTGTGGTTCAAACTGACCTTTCAGTCCAGTACATTATCCTGTAGTGCCATACCAGGACCCCATCTATTATTGTCTATAGTTTATAAGCCATGGGACTCAGATCCTTCATGATTCTAAGTGATCTGAAGTGATGGAGATACGATATCATATGAAAGGGGAATAAATGTATTTATTAATATTTGCTGACATTAAACTGTGTAATCTATACAGTCTCTTTGATTCACTAAGTAAAGCAGAGCATATTTTAAATTTTAATTTATGATATTATCTTGCCACCAGACTGTACATGCTTCTTTTCTAAAGCAAATGTGTTGCTTAAACAAACAAACAAAAAAACATGATGTTCTTTCCTCTCGTCACAAACTTTTCTTGGTATGACATAATGAGGAAGAAGGGAGCAGGGCTAAGGGGCTGATCCACACCTGACTGGAGTTAATGAAGGAGAATGGCAAAGTCCAATCAGCTCTCACGGCAGAGTAGCGTATTGTTGAAGTCACTTTTCTTTCTGGGACAGAGATGACAAAAATGTGCAAGTTCCTCATATTTGCAAGTCCCAATACATGCAAAGCAAATATTCCTACATAAGTACAACAATCTTCCTATTGGTGCCTAAATGAGTTCCAGAAATGCTTCACTTCATGCTATACAAAATTCTACTTGGCAAAATATTTATGGTACTTTGTGGGGCAACTCTTGACAGTATCAAGGTATCTAGTACCTCAAATTATATGTAAATTGGATGCTTGGTGAACATGTGCAAAGAAAGAAGAACTTCCTAGCCTGTTTTTTTGTAAAATTAATTCATTCCATTGGGAAATGTCTGGCTGAAAAAAGTCAAAAGAGATTTTGTTTACCATATCACTTCTCAATCATTGGCATGCCCATTTGAATTGTAAACATACACAAATTGAATACAGTATACAGCCTTTTCTAAATTTGGGGGTCATTGGAAGCATTTCGGAATCATTAGAAATATCTCCTCATGGAGCATATAGCATCATAGTGAATGCTCCACATAGTACATACTTTGGAAAGATCAACAGTATATTCCTGTCTAGTAATCCAAAGTTTATTTATTATTAATCATACTTATATGTTCCTTCCTTGGAAAGTATTGGATACCATTATCAAACCTGGATTAAGTTTAGAATAGAGTCAAGAAAGCAGAAAAAGTGAGTCAATGTTGAGGTCCAGGCTGAAGGACTAGAGTTCTTTCTATCTCCCCTGCTGAAAGAAACAATGCTAGGATCTAGTGCAGAGTGGAGCCTACACATGGAAGGTCAAATAAGTCTACTCTGGAGAGAGGAGTTGGCAGTCAAAATGGCCTGACAAATTAAACCCTGCCAAATTCCTACAACAATAGTGAGGTTGGCCCAGGATCGAGCAGTGTTTCATTCTGCTGTGTATAAGGTCGCTATGGGTCGGTACCAACTCGATGGCACCTAACAACAACAACAATTCCTACAATCCCGTTTCCTTTATATGTACCATGCAGTTACTTCAGACCATTGAGTTTTAATGCAATTGATTATGTTATTATTTAGTGACACTACACTCTTGTCTATACATATATCTTTCAACAGGTATTTAGAGGACATTTTAGATACTTCAGCTACATGCATTTAAACCATTTTTAGAATGGATTATTCTGCAGAAGGTTACTTAGTACATTGTACTTTGACTCTTACTGATTTGATAAACAGGGTGACTAATGTCCACAATTTAGAAGGATCTTACCATAGTCCTGGAGAGCTAGTGGGGCTTTGTAAGTATAGTATAAAATCAGCATAGGAGGTCTTCTTAACCTCTATCACTAAAGCAGTTATTTCCCAGAGTTAAAATAGGAATTTGAACCTTATAGCTTAGCTGAGGACATCATGCATCATTCAACCTCAAGCCAGCACTCATTCACTTGACAATAACTTATCGAACATATCTGTCATTATCACTGTGATTAAATCAATAAACAAACAGGCACTGCAGAACCTCTCTCCTCACAGAGCTGAGGTCTTAGGTGAAACATTAGTGGCGAAGTTGTGTAGGAATAAGATCAATAGATGTAGCCAAGGAGTTACCAACAATTCCGATTTAATAAATGAAATATACCGTATTTCAGTCTGACTGGTCACACTAAAACAATGTTGTTGTTGTTAAGTGCCATCAAGCCAGTTGTGACTCATAACCAACCTGTTTACAACACAATGAAATGCTGCCCGGTGTAACATCCTATTGAGTATTACATAGGGTACATAGTTTGGAGAAATATATAGTATATCCATATCTGGTAACCCAAAGTCCATTATTAATCATATGATCAGACCTGGATTGTTTTTATAATTGTGCAAACCTCATAAAAGCCACTGGGTCAATCATCTTTTTGAAGGTCTCCCATTTTTTTTCTCTTTCTCCTTTACCAAGCATGATGCTACTTTCCAGGAACTAGCTGCTCCTGATGACATGTTCAAAGCCCATGAGATAAAGGAGCATTCTGGCTGTACTTCTACCAAGATAGATTTGTTTGTTCTTCTGAAAGTCTAAAACCCACTGCCATGATATAGTCAATACTCTTCACCAACACCATAATCAAATGCACTGATTCTTCTATGGCATTTCCTATTCATTGTCCAGCTTTCATATGCATATGAAGCATCTGAAAATATCAGGACTTGGGTCAGAGACAACTTAGTCCTCAAAGTGACATCTTTGCTCTTTAACAAGTTGTCTTGTGTAGCAGATTTTTTTTTCCCATTGCAATACATCATTTGATGTCTCGACTGCAGCTTCCCTAAGTATTGATTGTGGATCCAAGTAAAATGAAATCCTTGAAAGCTTTACTTTTTTCCCTGTTTATCATAATGGTGTTTATTTTTCCAGTTTTAAGGATAGCTGTTTTCTATACATTGAGCTGAAGTCCTGGTGTGGTGCTGTGGGTAAATGCACTGGACTGAAAAGTCTGTTTGAACTGCAAGGTTGGTGGTTCAAGCTCACCAGCTGCTCCTTGGACACCCTATACAGGGTCCCTATGGGTCAGAACCAACCTGACAGCACTTCATGACAACTATGATACATTGAGTTGTAATCCATACTGAAGGCTCTGCTCTTTGATCATCAGTAACTCCATCAAGTCATCTTCACTTTCAGCAAGCAAGATTGTGTCATCTGCATGTAGCAGGTTGTTAGTAAGCCTTCCTCCAGGCCTGATGCCTGGTTCTTCTTCATATAGTACAACTTCTCAGACAACAAGAATGTCTTAATACCAACATTCAGTTTCTAGTTCAAGTCCCTTGGCAAGTAAATTTGCCATAACCCTGAATTCCAGAAGCTATTCTCTAGGTATGAATGATTACACCTCTTGATCATTCATAAATAGAAGCTGTGCACAGCGACATGTAGTCTATGTGCTCCTGCTTAGTAAGAAAGGCTTTATAAGTGAGTCTTTGTTATTGTTAAGTACCATAGAGTCAATTTTGACCCATAGCGACCCTGTATAGGGATTCCATGGAGCAGATGGTGAGCTTGAACCACGGACCTTGCACTTCAAATGACTTTGCAATCTGACATATTAGCCCACAGTGCCACACCAGGACTCCAAAATCCCATTGCCACTCAAGTTGATTCTGACTCATAACAGTACCAGAAATAATAAGAAATTCAAAAAGATAAAAATGGAGTTTCTTTGTTGTTGTTGTCAGGTGCCATCGAGTCGGAACTGACTCATAGCGATCCATGCACAGCAGAACGAAACAATGGAGAACAAATTTCAGCGTCTGACATCCATTTTGACCTTTTCTTTGTTTCTTGTCTTCTCAATGACTTTTTGCTTTCTTCATGTATGATATTCCTGATGTCATCCCACAACTCTTCTGGTCTTTGGTCTTTAGTGTTTAATGTATCAAATCTGTTCTTCAGATGATCTCTAAATTCAGGTAGGATATATTCAAGGTTATGTTTTGACTCTCATGGACTTGTTTTCATTCTCTTCATCTTCAGTTTGAATTTGCATAAGAGTAACTGATGGTCTGTTCCACAGTCTGTCCTTGGCCTTGTTTTGACTGATGATATGGAGATTTTCCATCATCTCTTTCTGTAGATGTTATCAATTTGATTTCTATGTATTCCATCTGATGAGGTCCATGTGTATAGTCATCTCTTATGCTGTCTAAAGAAGGTATTTGAAATAAACAAATCATTGGTTTTGCAGAATTCTATCATGCGTTCTCCAGCATCATTTCTATCTCCAAGGCCATATTTTCCAACCACTGACCCTTCCTCTTTGCTCCCAACATTTGCATTCCAATCACCAGTAATGATCTCTACATCTTTATTGCATGTTTGATCAATTTCACATTGAAGAAGTTGGTAAAATTCTTCTATTTCATCCTCACTGGCTTTAGTGGTTGTTGTATAAATTTGTAATTAGACCTAACTTTATAGGAATATGGAATCCTGGTTGGGGCTCTGGGTTAATGCACTGGAGTTCAGGGTTGGTTTGAATGGCAAGCCTTACACTGGGACCAAAGAAGTCTGCATTAAACTTGTTCTGCTGTTGTTTTTAAATCATCAATGACATTTTCTTTGGAACCATCCTAGCAAACTGTTATGGTTACATTACACACACACAAAGGAGATCCAGATGTTTGTATTTGCACACATACTTACATAAATAGAAGTCAAATATCAAAAAAAGGTTAATATTTGACTCATCTGTCTTCTCTCAATGTAGTAGTGTTCAAGTGACATCACACTGCTTGGGGCTGCGAAGCTGGACAACTCTTAACTAACCAAACTATGAAATGTAGTAATGTGTTAATGAATGGCATTTATTTAAAAGATAGAAAGAAACAAGTGAGTTAGTGAAACTCATTGGAAGTAGATGGTGGGAAGGTGGGAAATAAGATGGGGTATATGATGACAAGACTGATGATATGAGAAAGGGGCAGAAGCCGCAGATTGCCTGGAGAGCAAAAGATGGCAGCTGTGAAGCTGAGAAAGAGGATCCTGGGATAGCACACAACTTTGACCTTCCTCAATGTCATGGTGGCAGCTGGTTGACATGGACATTAAATGTTATGGTGGAAGACTTCCTGTAAAACAAATAATATCTACTTAGTGAAAAGAAACTCTCAAGCTTAGCCAACTGACTCTTCAACATGAGAAATTAATATTGCTAATCTATCACCACTAAATCAGCAGACGGCTCCGAGGGTGAGGGTGAAGAATCTTGCAGCATGTACCCCACTGAGGAGTCTGTCTGTGATGCTGGTCTGTCCCCTTGCTGAGTGGATTCTCTGCCCACATGCTGTAATCCAATTCCATGTATTTACTGAATACTGATAGTTACTATGGTTCTGGCCCTACCAAAAAGAGTTGTTGTGCCATTTCAGAAACAATGTGTTTTTTAAGATCCTTTATTACCAAACAAGTGAAACAAGAAAGTTATAGTTCACTTTTAACTCATTACTGAGCAAGGGGTTTAGAGAAAGAAGTGTGTTTTAATCTTAAAAGGAGGTTTCACGCTCAAAGACTTATCATTAGCCTTATTTTGATCCTAGTATTAACTCAGGAGTGTGTTGGCTTTGTAGAATAAGCACTGGACTACAACCTACAAGGTCAATGGGTAGAGGCCACCATTGGCAATGGAGGAGAAAGATATGGCTTTCTGCTTCAGCAAAAATTACAGCATAAAAAACTCTATATAGGGTCACTATGAGTCGGAACCAACTCAGCAGCGCTTAACAACAACAAATAACAGTATTAAATCAGTACCCTAAAATCAAAGCTACTTCCATCAAGTTGAATTCAACTCAGAACCATCATATATAGGGTTTTCAAGACTATAAATCTTTATAGGAGCAGACAGACTCATCTTTCTCCCATGGAATGGCTGGTATGTTTGAACTGACAACCTTGAGGATAACAGCTTAACCTACAGCACAATCAGGCCTCCTTAGTAACTCAGTAGTAGCTATCAGGAGTCCTTGTGTGGTGCTGTAGGATAAGCACTGGACTGCTAATTGCAAGGTCAGTGGTTTAAACCCAACAGCTGCTCCTCAGAGACCTGACACAGGGTCTCTATGAGCCGGAACAGACCCAACCGCACTAAACACCAACTAATGTTAAGTTTCGCAAATTGAACCCACCCAGCTGTGCTGCAGAATAAGAACCCAATGATTTTCTGATCTCCAGTAAACACTGTTATTGTTGTTGTTATTAAGTGCTATTGAATCAATTCTAACTCATAGCGACCCCGTATAGGGTTTCCAAAGAGCAACTGGTGGGTTTGAACAGCTGACTTTGTGATTCACAGTCTAGTGTTGACAGAAAACCCTATGGAGCCGTTTACTCTGTAACACGTGGAAGTGTCACAAGTTGGAGTCGACGCAACAGTCCTTTTCGTTGTTTTTGTTTTTGCTTTTAGCTATCATAACACAGGCAAGAATGATAATTGAATAAAGAATTGATTTTATTGCATCTAATAAAAAAAGGCTTTTATTATTTTTACAAATTACCCGTAATCTCAGTTGTTTGGAGATTGTCTTATCACCCTGAATTGTGTAGAATTTAACTCGACATATAATAACACTTCCTTGTCTAATTTAAGGATCTCTAGTAGTGTAATGGTTATGAATTAGGCTACTGACTTCAAATCAGCAGATAGACCCTCTCAGCTGTTTCATTGGAGAAGGATGAGATTTTTCTGCTCCTCTAAAAATTTACAGCCTCGGAAACTCTATGCAGAGTTGTTAGGATTTGGAACCAGTTCTACCGCATGTAACCACCACCATCTATGCTTTGAACTTTGTGCTCATTAATGACAATGTAAATTTCATCCATGCCACTTCCTGGGCAGTCTAATACTGTAGGCAAATGATATTGTGTTGTTGTTCTTGTTGTTAAGTACCATGGATTCAGTTCCAACTCATAGCGACCCTGCACAGGGTTTTCGAGGCTGTAAATCTTTACAGGAACAGAAAGCCTCGTCTTTCTCCTGGAGAACAGCTGGTAATTTTGAACTGCCAACCATAAGGTTAGCAACCCAATTCGTAACCACTTTATTTCTGCCCTTGAACATTCAGAGATGCACAGACACTAGGCCTGGTGTGTTCTTTAAATGAATGAGATTCTGTCAGGTTTACCATGTTAGTGCTTGATTCATAAAAAAAAAAAAAAAATTGAATAGATATTATCATGTTCTTTTTCTTTAACACTTTTGAGGATAAGTTAAACTATTTACTAGCTACATTTTGGAGGCTGTTGATTTTCATGAACATGCCTTCTACCCACCTCCACATCTGTTCCTTGCTGGACAACTAAGGTAACTAAAAATTACCTTAGCGTCAGAATGCTAAAGACCAGCACAGGACAACAAAAACACTCTATACCAGAATGTAAGCCATGCCCACATTCCAATCTGTGTATTAGCTAATAGTTAAGACCAAACCCAACCCACTGCCAATGAGTTGATTCCAATTTATATCATTCCTATATGGGGTTTCTGAGATGGTAAATCATTGTGCGAACAAACAGCCTCATCTTTCTCCTGTGGAGCAACTGTTGGGTTTGAACCATCAACTTGGCAATCAGCATCCCAACCCTTATCCCACATCACCACCAGGATTCCTTAGTATTTAAGGACTACTCTCCATTTTCAGAAAATATCCAAGTTTGTAGAAGGAGCATAATTTATAGAATAGGTGTGCTATGACATTGGGAGGTGAGGAGGATGTTTATTGCCTTTCTCTATTCGCCACTCCCATCACAAAAAATACATACCTTTGCATTGCACACATACTACACTCCAGTGCACACATGTAGGATCCAGGAGGTATATTTCTTTGGATTTCTTGGAGGCTTCTCTGCCCTGCAGACTGAGAATGCAGGGAAGCACTGCAACAGCTGGCAAAGGAACCATTCTCAGTCTCTACACAGGCACCACATTAACACCTGGTTATCTACAAAGTTATTTAAAAACAGTAAGTGTTAAGATCATTCAGTTATATTGAAACTGTAAAGGTTTCTGAAACAGTCAATACAGCATGGTATTCACTAATTTGAATTAAAAACTATTTTCAGCATTGAATTGGTACTGTCATTTTATCCCAGATGCAAAATAGAATGGTCTTTTTAATGTCAAGTCTTCAAATTACATAGGAGTAAACCAGAGGGTGGCCCCACACCTGCAGCTGATAACTGCTCATAGCATTTATAATGCAAAATAGTTCATTAAGATGATGGTCAAGTGGTAGTTTTCTGCTGATATTAGCACATAAAATCATGGTTGTGTCTCTATCTGCTTTTATCTTGTAATGTAACAGCAAGCTGAAAACGAATGCCTAATTTCAACACTATCTCTTTCGAAAATGATCTAGCCATATCATCTAAAGAATGCAATTGGATTCACATTCACCTGGGGTCATACATCATCTTTTCTGAAATCTAGTCTCTTAAACCACTGCCTGCCGAAGTAATGTCTGAGACCCATACACATCAGAACCATCGGGAACTTTTTTTTTAAGTTACTGATTCCCTGACCTCATTCTAAACTTGCTGGGTAAGGTTCCAGGAACCTGCTTTTTAACATTGTTCCCCTAGTGCTTTGACCCACACTGAAGTTTAAGAGTCATTTCTCTAAACAAAAAAATAGATAAGAATTTGACCAAGGTCTTGGAGTGTCTTATAATGACAAAATCAACAATATAAATAGTTCTAGGGAAGGAAATAACCATTTAGTTAAATCCACGCTCGGATACCTGATCACATGCTCTAGATTTTGATCTCGGCTCTTTTTCTGAATATATTTCTGGTTCTTCTTTATAAAGTTCTGGACTCCAATACCAGCTACTCCTAAATCCACCACACTGAGTCAAGTTTTCCCAGTCCTCATGGAACACAAGGTAAGGCACATTCTTCACTTGAGTTATAAATGTTTTAAATCTCTAATAAAATTGTTTTCCTAACATCTATTTCACAAAATTTGAATCAGAATAAATTACCTATACTAAAATTTCCTTTAAGAGGATTTTAATTGAAATGCATCATTTTTTAGAAAGAAAACAAGTGTCAACAGTGATCTCAGTTAGCATTATATGATCCCTTGACCAGCTAAGAACAAAAGAAGCCTAAGGCATCTCCAGTCTGTCTCTTGGTATTATAATTGCATTCCGAGGTGCAGTACCTTACCAAGAATCATATCAAGAGGTAAGCAGAGTGACATTTAAGCATTTAGAGGTCCTTAGATGAAGACTGAAGTTAAGAGTGAAGAAAGTACACAGCATTTTAAAGTTTGTAGTGTTTTGAATTTACCTAATATGATCCCTGGTGTGGTGCTGTAGGATCAGCACTGTACTTGGAACCACAAGGTCAGCAGCTGAAACCTACCAGCTACTCATATGGAGTGGCTATGAACTGACTTGATGGCACTTAGCAACAACAACAACAATAGCGAATGGAGTAGAACGTACTCAAATTCCTCAAAAGACTTCACCTTTCACTGTCACTGATGGATTTGAAAAACGCTGGAGTGGACAATACTCTTCTCAGTGAAGTCCAGCCGATGTTATTGTAGAACCCCTTAGTCACAAATTTCGAAAGTCGTTAGTAATCATTTGTTTCAATGATTTAATTAAAATTTAAACCACACATCTGTTTGAAAACCTATCAACAGAGACAGAGATGCTTGTTTTCGTGTTTATGATTGACAGGAAGGAGCAGATTGACTTGGCACGTATGTAAAACTCATTAATCTTCTTCAAGTACATTTTGGGGAAACATGGAGTTCTCTCAACAAGCTGTTATCAAAACAGCACTTTTATTTGCTCAGTTGGAATCCTAACAATTTAGGTGGAAGTCACAAGTTAATGGAGGGAAGTACACTCTACTGTGATAAAAATTTTCTGTGATTATACAATATTCTGTAATGTTGTGAATGACGCGATACTAGGTAAATAACATCACAGCATTGTTCCAGTTCACACTGTCTACATTTCTACTTAAGATACAGCCAACTCTATAGTCAGTTTTAGATATCGTTTGTTAAATGTTGACCCTTGCCTGTTAGCAAATTCTATCTTCTTTAGACATAACATCCCTGTATTTCAAAAAGGAAATTCATTTATTTACTAGTGATTTAGGGGCTTTCCAAGCCATTTCAGTGTTTCTACGGGAAATTAGAATCCAAAATAATATTGTTGTTGTTGTCAAGTGCCATTGGGTGGTATGGGGTTTCCAAGGAGCAGCTGGTGACTTTGCAATTCAAATTGACCTTGCAGTCCAGCGCTCTATCCTGCAACACCACATATTAGGGAAATTAAAACTTTAAGATGAAGCTGTCATTCTATTAAAGAAAAAGGACAGTCCAAATATAAATGGGAAACAACTACTCTCAAAAAGTACTCTCTAAATATTAGTGAGAAAGTTGGATTGATAGGAATTTTCATGAACATTCCATTTCTGGCTTTGTTCTTTCTCTAGATGCTGTCTCTGCAAAAAATTGTAAAATCCATCTTATTTCAGAATGCTGGGTTTGTAACAGCAAAAAAAATAGTGCAGATGGCTAAATTATCCTCACTTGTTCAAAACCATGACAATTTACCATAATATAGCTTTAAACACCTGAAATTAATTAGAGAGAGTACATTTGAATGTAGAGAGCATGATTTACAGTATGGACTTAAATACTGAGACATGTTTTGATTTCAGGTTGTCACTTACTACTTTAGCCATAAATGTTGATCAAGTAGGCTTTCCTTTTTTAAGGAAGACTTCTTAAGGAGGGGACTGCGGTGGCTCTGTAGGATATACACTGGACTGCGAACCGCAAGGTCAGTGGTTCCAGTACACAAGCTACTTCTCAGGAGAAGGGTGAGGCTTTCTGCTTCTGAAATGATTTACAGTCTTGGAAGCCCTACACAGGGTCACTATGAGTCAGAACCAACTCAACAGCACTAAACAACAACAATTTTTAAGGGGTGGAGGGTTAATAAGGGGTCCTGGTAGCATAGAGATTACAAGCTGGGTTGCTAACTTCAAGGTCAGCAGTTCGAATCCACCAGTCACTCAGAGGGAGAAAGATGAAGCTTTCTGCTCCCAGAAAGAATTACAGCTTCAGAAATCCTATACAGGGTCCCTATGATTTGGCATTGACTCCATAGCACATAACCACCACAAACACCAGAGGGATGGAATACTGCCTAATGATAAAGCGTGTGTTTTTGAAAGAAACAGAATAAATCTGTCTTATAATCATGATGCAAACTTTTACTTATCATTATGGAAAGGTAGAAAAGAGCAAGAACAGTTTGTGATGACTCTGTGGTAGGGTTCTCGCCTTCCATGGAGTCTCAGGTTCAATTTCTAGCCAGTGCACCTAATACGCAGGCTGTCAATGGCGGTTTGTGTGTTACTCTGATTCAGAGTAAGTTTCATCAGTGTCAAGATTAAGATAGATTAGGAAGAAAGGCCTGGTTATGTATTTCTGAAAATCAGCCAGTGAAAATTCTATGAATCACAGTGGTCCAATCCTGTTTGCCATGAGTTGGGGGAAATTTGATAAAAGCTAACAACAATAACATGACTTGTTAATTTTTCTTTACAAGGCTACTCCCTAAAATGTATTGAAAATTACTCAAGAGCTGAAATTAGGTTTTATTTATATCTGTACCTCAGAGTAGCTAGTATGGAAGAATAGACAAGAATCATAGGGTTAGACAAGCATTTGTTTGAATCTTTACTCTGCACTTGACTAGCTGTGTGACTTCTGGCAATTTCTTGATCCGCTCTAAGGGAGAGGGAAATTTTACCAATGAGACAGATAAAAAATAAAATCTAATGGGACAAAGGGGCACAGATGTTAGGTTAAAGTCTAGGTGAATTGAATCAGAGGTGCTGTGTTCCAGTAACAAAAAGATACATGACAAGTAGGGGGAAGTTTGAATCCAGGAGAGGGCTGGGATTTACAGATACACACTTGGAAGTCACCAGTGGGAAGAAGAAAGAATCTCTTTAAAGATATCCTTGGGAAATTTAAAGATCAATAGGCAATGCAAGAAACCAAGAGAGGACAATCTGAAAAGAGAAAGGAAAGCCAAATAGTGCCATATCACAATGTTTTATATAGGAGAGGACTAAAAGATCAAATGTTTCAAAGTAGTCAAAAAGGATCAGAACTGAAACTATAGGACAATTGTATTACTGTTACCGAGCAGTCTTGGTAAAAGGATAGAACCCAGGTTAGATGTGAAGAGGTCAGAAATAAGTGTAGTAAGAAAAGCAAGCATTAAGTGCAGACATACTTTAAGAACTTTGTGCTTAAGGGAAGGAGATAAATACTACAAAGCATTATCCAGGACTACAAAGCATTACAATTTCTCTTAAAGTTAGAAAACTGGAATATTCTTGGTGGGAGCAAAGAGACAGTGCGGCGAGAAAGAGAAAAGACCCAGATTTAGGTTAAACCTGGAAAAGAGAGTACCTTCCGCCTCTGAGCCAAAGGTAGAAATGATGAGGGAAGATAGTGATAAATTTTATTATGGTTCACTCAATTGAAAATATGGACCTTGTGATCCAACTAATCTGTTTTTCTTTCTTCACATATCTGTTGTTCTATGCCTGTCTTCTCCTGTTTACCAGGGATCAGTAAAAAAGTCTCTTTGGGAAAAATAGAATGCGTTCATTTTTCTGAGATGATTTATTTCAGGCCACTGAGATGTTTCTTAGGAAGAATCAAGAGGTCATCCAGAGACATTATTAAGATCTGAACGAAATTATGAACTTTTAAAAGAGGAACTAGATGCAATGTCAAATACTTAATACCGGAAGAGATCTTTGAGAACATTATTCATGAACCACACAATGTTAAAATAAGTCTGTGACTACATATGCAAACATAAGGTACTAGTTAGTATAATGCCATGTTGTAGTTGTTATTGTTGAGCGTCATCATGTCGATTCCAGCTCATAACAATCCTATAGCACATAGTATAACTGCCCACATAAGGTTTCCTAAGCTGTATTCTTTACGGGAGCAAGTAGTCGGGTCTTTTCTCCCACTGAATCACAGGTGGGTTCAAGCTGCCAAGCTTAAGGTTAGCAGCCAAGTATTCCTTGTCTAATATAGAATTTTAAGAACAGTTTTTGGAAAGGACCCCGTAAAATATGTTCTATGTCAACTAAGTTCCATTATACCAACCGTGTTATAAGCTTGGAACTATCTTATTTTATTCCCATAAGTAAACCTGTGTGATACATTGTTATAAAGCAGTGATTGTGTTGTAATTCATGGGAACGTAAGCATTTTTGCCCCTTGTGAGGTGGAAACTAGGGCAATAGGATGGAGAGACTTCAGGGAACTGTGGGAGTTTTAGTTAGAGTGATTTATTGAATAATACTTCATGTATGTTTCACATACACAGTTGGACAGAAACACTAAAAAATTAGTCATATCAATTTTCATTAATGGTTTTGTTCTGTTTTGAAATAACATCCACTCTGTCAGGGTATAGTCTTTCTTTAAGTGGAGTGATTCTAACTGAGAAGAATTTAAGGAGCCAAAAACCACTGATTAAGTATTAAGTCACTTTTGTGGCTAGCCACACTTCGGGAGTTTGTTCTAATCATAACCCTAGGAACAGGGTCCCTGATTTGATTTCTGGCCCAGAGTATATCAGTCAGGGTCCAACCATAACAAATGACACAATCAAGCAGGCTCATTGAGACGCTGGTAACAGGTACAGTTAGGAGACAGAAATCACACTAGTTATTTTAACAAAGAAAATTCAATATAAAGACTTAACTACTGAATAACCAAAAGGGTCAAAAGATATCTTAAATAGTCACAGAGAATAAATGATCAGTGTGAAGCAGCTGGAACTGGAAGAACTCAGTGATGCAGTTGGAATTATTAAAATGTAGATTAGAGAAAGGTTCCCAAAAGGTAGGACCAGACCTCTGAGGAGGAGGTGCTATACCAATGGGGGCTGATGACTCTGTCACCAGAATCTGCTATTATTAATCTTAATTACCCTCCAACTGCTCAGCCAAATCATGGTGCACATTGTCAGGAACTAAATTTGCAGCCTAGAACATAGCAGAGTAGCGGAGAGATGTGTTATCATTTGCGACACTGGAAAAGCCTGGAGCAAACATGTAGTATGTATGGAGGAATGTCTGAAGGAATGAAGAAATGTCAGATGAAGATCAATGATACTAGCTTAATACCACTGTTCTTCATGTCTTTCCCCAATCCCTCTACTTGGTTTTATTAACTGTAAGAAAGTATGTTTGTCTTTTTATTTGCTTATTTGTTCTGATTTGCATTATCATTTTTTCTTAGCCTTTTTGTTTGAATGATATCTTCTGTTTATTTTTTTCAAAATTCTTTCAAGAAAGAAGTGAGGTATAAAGTTTATAATCAATAGTACTAGAACTACAGAAATGTGAACTGTTATATAGTATACTTTCGTGCTTCTCAATGGGCCAGTCACCACTTACACAAGAATCATCCAGATGCTTGTTAAAATGCCTATTGCTGATTCACATTCTGGACCTCTGGGAGTTGGTTCTACAGTGAGCCTTGAGAATAACTGAGGAAACAGTAAAAGTGTAGTTCTATAGATTAACTGTGAGAGTTAGAGCAAATGTTTTAACTTCTGTGCCTTCCTTTATCATCTATAAAAAGAAAATGTAGCCATCCCTATTTTGTACAGTTGCAGTGAATATCATAAGAGATAACTCACAGAAGGAGATTTAGCACAGTCTGTATCTATCACCATTTGGGGACAATATCTAGTTTTACCCTGGGTCTTTATGGGCTAACTAGTACAAATCGTGGCCCATTATTTGACTAACCTCATTATCTCAGTGACTTCCAAAGAACCCGGCTTCTCCCTCTCTGTACTTCTTTGAGAATTTACTCACCATTTTTTTTTTTTTTTAAGGATTTCATTCATCAGAATTCCAGCACGAGATGGCAAAGACCCTAGCTGGTGCAGTAGTTAAAGTTCTTGGCTGCTAACTAAAAGGTTGGTGGTTCAAACCCACCAGTCACTCTACAGGAGAAAGATATAGTAATCTGTTTCTGTAAAGTTGTTGCTCAGTGCCATCATGTCGGTTCCAACTCATAGCAACCCTGTATAAGGTTTCCAAGCTATAAAACAGAAAGCCTCATCTTTCTCCCACCTATAAAGATTACTGCCTTGAAAACCTTATGGGTGAACTTCTACTATGTCCTGTGAGAATCGCTAAAATGAGTCTGAATTGGTTCTATGACCAAGGGGCTTTTGTTTTGTTTGTGTGCTTTTTAAAACAAATGGCAAAGGCAAGACATATGAAGAAATGCTAATTGACCCGGGGCCACCTGATACTTGCCTGCTAGAGTTAAACAGAAAACTCAGGAACTCCAAATCCTAACAGATTATTTTTATTCCTAACTCTGCTACTGTGTTTACCCAGTTTACAATGAGCACGCCTCCCACTAAGAAATTGCACCACCAGGCATTAGAACTAGGTACAAAGTCCATCACTAGAAAAGGCTGAGGCATAATAGAACACATTTGAAATAGCACAGCAAATACACATGTTCAGTTACAGAAGCTTTCAAGCTAAATGACTTGGCTACTTGAAGCAGAAAGTAAGAAAATAAGCCAGGCTAAATAAGGGAATCTTTTCTAGATTGTTATTTCTTTTCCTTCAGGTGCTCAGAAAAGGCTGACAGGAAGAGCTAACTCTAGCAAATTTTGGGAAATAGCTATTTCCAGACAGATAATTGTCCAAAGTAGTGGACACTTCTGGCTCCCTTCCCTTTTTTTTTTTTTTTTAAAAAAATATTTATTTATATGACAATTCTTTCTAAAAAACACTTGAAGAAGCTAATAATTTCTCTTGCTCCCATGTCTACATTCTGACTGGCAGAGTTGGTATTAAGAAGCCTGCAACTTGCTCTTGCTAGAGGCAGCTTTCCTCAGTTGAATAAAGAAGGGCTTCAAGATGAAGTTTTAATTCTATGTCACATCCAGGCTGCTTCACTGAAATTTCTGGAAGCCCACATGTCAGTACACGTGGCATTATACATCTACCCCCAAAATGAAAACCCCAGAATGGTGCAATTTAATGTTGGACAAAGGGCTGCATGCTCCTGGCTTTTAACATCCACATTACCCTATCTCCCTCAGCCAGTTCTCTGCCCAGGTTCTTAAACTAAGATCCTCTCTGGAACTTTTGGCTTTAGGGGCTATTCACAATACTCATTAAGAGAAATCTCAGGGCTAGCTTATTTTCCAGCAAAATGTCTAAGCTGGGTTTGCCTTTTGACAGAGCTAAAGGGCTTTTAAAATTTCTAAATTCTAGAAGGCCTGTCTGCCCACACAGTGATTCATGAGTAAACAGGAGGTTGCAGAACAGCAGGGAGGGAAAGGTTGATCCTCTCAGTCCTAATTTGCAGATGTTACAAGTTATAAATTCTTCAGATAACTTCCTGATGGACAGAAATAGAAGATCCGCACAGGGATCTTTTTTCAGGGAAAGGGGTCAGTCAACTTCCAGTAATCATTTAAACATACAAGGCCACCAGGATTGTGTCCACTGTGGCGATCCTGGACTAGTTAAATGGATGGATCTTATGATGTTTGGATCTCCAGTTGTCAAGCAATCCTCCCCAACAACCATTCTGAGGGATTCAGTATCTTCATACACTCCTACTATGGTGCTATAGGATAAGCACTCAACCATAATGTCAGTTTGAACCATAAGGTTGGAGGTTCAAACTTACCAGCCACTCCTCGGAAACCCCATACAGGATCACTATGAGGCTGAAACTCAACTACACTTAACAACAATAAAAATATACAGTGCTAGCTCCGTCAGTGTTCCTTCTCTGCTTAGCTTCTTTCCTATGTGGCCCACAAAGTCTTTACCTACCTCATCACCCAAAAGACCCACCCATATATCACAAAGCTTGCTGTTGTCAAGTGCCATCAAGTCATTTCTGATCCACGGTGACCCGGTATAGAGTTTCCAAGAAGAAGCTGGTGAGCTTGAACCAGCACATTAGCCCACAGCATCACACCAGACTCCTTACTTATCACAAAACTTACTTATGTCAAATGTCTGAGAATCTTACTAGGCTAATAAATTATATACATGAATTCAAATTCATTGTAAATAAATGTTAGTAGTTTAGCGCACTACCTTTCCCACATAGGATTTTAATTTTAAGAATAGCTTTTAATGATGAAGTCAAAGGAAAGAGAAATAAGAGAATGAACTCAATTGTGGCATAGCTGATTAAAACTAGCTATCATTAGTAAATCAGACAGTATTCTAAGTGTTCTAAGAGATTTCATATCTACCATATGAAGTAAATCCAGTTATCATCCCCATTTTACAGATGAGAAAACTGAGATATAGAGGAGTTAAATAACTTACTAAAGGCCACAGAACTAGGAAATGTTGACACCTTTATTCAAACTGAGGCAAGTATGATTCTAGTCCACATACATAATCACTGTAGCACGCATTACCACTCTAACTGATGGGGAAAGAAACTTTGGGACTTGGGGACAGAAACATCTGGGATAACTCATCTGCCTTTGCATATAAGAAAGATTTCTGCTAGAATTTTTCCCACTGATGGAAGATTCTTTCACTGAAGCAGATTTGTGAATTAGATTTAAGAACTGATTTCTAGCAAACAGATGTGTATTGCATTCTCTGGTGCTGATAATTCCTACACTACTTAATAGTTGTCTGATGGTTGGAGAGTAGAGAGGCAAGGAAGCCGATGGTCTCATCCTAATCATGCCAGACTAAATGTCAAGGATTGACCAAGTTCTTAGCTAATAAAGAAGGAGAGGAGAATGTACACTTTCCATTTCCTCTGCCTAAGCTAAAATGCTTGTGAAAGTTGGACAATGACTAAGAAAAAATCAGTGTATTTGAATAATGGTGTTAGAGAAGAATATTGAAAGTACCATGGACTACCCGAAGAATAAATGAATCTGTGTTGGAAGAAGTACAGCCTATATGCTCCTTAGAAATCAGGATGATAAGACTTCATCTCTCATACTTCAGATATGTTATCAGGAGAGATCCATCCCTGCAGAAGGATATCATGCTTGGTAGAGTGGAGGGACATCAAAAAAGAGGAAGAACCCTAGAGGAATGGATTGATACAGTGATAAACAGCAGTGAGCTCAAATGTAACAACAAAGGTGAGGACAGCACAGGACTGGGCAGTGTTTTGTTCTGTTTTGCATAAAGTAGCTATGAGTTGGTACAAACTCCATGGCATCTACCAACAACAAGCTAAAATGCAAGCCTTGAAATTACCACATAACTGAATTCAAAGTTAACCAAACTGGTCAATCTTGTTGTTGTTCGGTGCCATCGAGTTGGTACCAACTCATAGCGACCTTATACACAGCAGAACGAAACATTGCCCGATCCTGGGCCAACCTCACTACTGTTGCCACGCTTGAGTCCATCGATGCTGCCACTTGGCCAATCCATCTTTGTTGGGAGTCTTCCTCATTTCCTCTGATGCTCCACCTTACCAAACAACTTTCTTACTCCTACAAAATAAAGCCCTTTTCAGCAGTTAGTGACCTGTGCAGCTAACCACATCCTTTTATTATCTTAATCGAGGTATTGTTCTGAACAGAATCAGGCATGTCATCAAGAAGCCCAAATCTAAACAACACAGCTAGCCAACAAATGTTTCCTGAGCACCTGCTCAGTGCATGTAATGATGAAGGAAGTCGAAGCTAATACCCCTACCTTTTGAGGAGTCCTTTGTGTGAGAAAAGATTGCCCTTTGATTTCAGTGAATGAGATACCAACTCAGCTCTAAGCTTTTAGTGTGTTTTGCCTTGAGAAATACATGAGCCCCTAATGAGATATGTCTTCAGTTATGATTTTATTGCCTGTTTCTAACATGTAGTTAATATAAAAGTGCTTGTATTTGAGGACCTGAATCAATTTTGTACCCACAACAATTATAGATGGATGTTCTCAAAACATAAAAGGAGAGGAACACTGGATAAAAGTGGTGCAGCATTTTATCTATTCATGTTCTGATATAACAACATGCTAGTGAGTAGTGTTAAGTTGGAGTATAACATATAAAATGAAACAGTCTTTCCTTTCAATGACCAGATGAACACGGCCTAGAATCACATTTCCTGTTAGAAGTGCAGGTGAAATTCTAGGCCAAAGTCACTATCGCATTTACTCCAAACCTACTACCCTCAAGTAGATTCCAATTCACAGAGATCCTGTAGACTGGAGTAGAAGTGCAGACAGGGGGAAGTTGGGCACCGAGAAAAGAGTCACAATAGAACAGAATTTTCTGTTACTTGATGGATGGCAAGTGTAGCTAGACAGCAAGCAGACTGTTAAGCCTGAGTTCTAATATACTAATGTTTCTAGTTACAGGAGTAATTTTGGGCAAATTGCTGATTGCCATGGAAATATTAATACCTGATGGAATTATATAGATAATATACAAAAACTATTGCCATTGAGTTGATTCTGACTTATAACGACCCTATAGGACATTGTAGATCTGCTCTGTAGGGATTCTGAGACTGTAAATATTAACAGAAGCAGAAAGTCTCTTCTTTCTCCCTCAGAGTTGCTGGTGGGTTTCAACCAGTGACCTTTCAGTTGTTGTTGTTGTGAAGTGCCATTGAGTGACCCTGTATAGGGTTTCTGAGGTTCAAGCTAGTAAGTTTGAACTGCCAAACTTGCAGTTCAAATGGCTTTTCAGTCTGGCGCACCAACCCACAGTGCCACACCAGGTCTTACTCCGTAGCTCTTTACATAGGTAGTAGGTTATTGTTGTTAAGTGCAGTTGAATTGGTTCCAACTCATTGTGACCATACATATAACAGAACTAAACACCACCCAGTCCTGCACCATCCTCATAGTTGCTACTACATTTGAGCCCTTTGTTGCTGCTACTGTGCCCGTTCGTTTTGTTGAGGGCCTCACTCTTTTTCTTTGTCCCTTCAGTTTATCAATTGTGAGGCCTGGTGTGGCAATTTGGGTTCATGCACTGGACTGCAAGGTCATTTGAACTGCAAGGTTGTCAGTTCAAACTCACCAGTCACTCCTTGGAAACCCTACACAGGGTCGCTATGAATCAGAACTGACTCAACAGCACTTACCAACAACATCAAATATCCTTCACTAGAGATTGGCTCCTCGTGATAACATGTCTGAAGTATGAGAGAAGAAGTCTGGCCATCTTGACTTCTAAGAAGCACTCTGGTTATACTTCTTCCAGATAGATTTGTTTGTTATTTTGGCAGTCCATGTTACCTTTAGTATTCTTCTCCAACACTGTAACTCAAAAGCATCAATTAGTTTACAGTCTTTCTTACTCATTTTCCAACTTTCACATGCATATGAGGTTAATGAAAATACCATGGCTTGGGTCACATGCATGAAGGTCCTCAAACTGACATCTTTGCTCTTTATCACTTCAAGGAAGTCTTGAGCAGCAGATTTGCCTAATTCAGTTGTTTGAATTTTTGACTGCTGCTTCCATGAGCATTAATGGTGGACCCAAACAAAATGAAGTTTTTGATAACTTCTATCCTTTCTCCAATTAACATGATACTATTTATTGGCCCAATAGCAAGAATTTTTGTTTCCTTTACATCTAGGAGCAACACATACTGAAGGCTATGGTCTTTGATCTTCATCATTAAGTATTGTATGGCTTCACTTTCAGCAAGCAAGATTGTATCATCTGCATATCGCAGGTTGTTAATGAGCTTTCCAACAATCTTGATGCCAAGTTTTTCTTCATACAGTCAAGCTTCTTGGATTATTGGCTAAGCATACAGATTGAATAAATATGATGAAAGACACACACCTTTCCTGTTATTAAGCCATTCAGTGCCCCCTTGTTCTGTTCAGACAACTGCCTACTGGTCTATGTACAGATTCCACATGAGCATGATAAAGGTCCTCAGTGTTGTTCATAGCTTTTCAAAGCCTTTGAAAAGTCAGTAAAGCTCAAGTAAACATCTTTCTTGTCTTCTCTGCTTTCAGCCAAGATCCAGCTAACATTAGTAATGATATCACTTGTTCCACATCCTCATCTGAATATGGCTTGAACCTCTGGCATTTCTCTGTCAGTGTACTGTTGCAACAATTTTTTTTTTTAATTATCTTAAGCAAAATTGTACTTGCATGTGATATTAATAATATTGTCCTAGGATTTTCACATTCCATTAGGTTACTTCTCTTTGGAATGGACACTGTTCCAATCAGTTGGTCAGGTAGCTGTCTTCCAAATTTCTTGGCATAGATAAGTGAGTATCTTCAGTGCTCTATCAATTTGTTGAAAGATTTCCATTTGTATTCCATCAATTCCCAGAACTGTGTTCTTTGCCAATGTCTTCAGTGAACCTTGGGCCTCTTCCTTCCATACCATTGGCTCTTGAGCATATGCTACCTCTTGAAATGGTTGAACATCGGCCATTTCTTTTTTTTGTACAGTGACTCTGTGTATTTCTTCCATCTTATTTTGATGCTTTCTGCATCATTCAGTATTTTGCTCACAGGATCCTTCAGTATTTCAAGTCAAGGTTTGAATTTTTTCTTCAGTTCCCTCAGCTTGAAAAATGCTAAGCGTGTTCTTCCCCTTTGGTTTCCTAATTCCAGATTTTTGCACATTTCATTATAATATTTGACTTTATCTTTTCTAGCTGCCCTTTGAAATTTCCTATTCAGCACATTTACCTCCATATTTCTTCCATTTGCATTAGCATTTCTATGCTGGAGAGCAAGTTTCAGAGTCTCATCTGACATCATTTTTGGTCTTTCCTTTCTTTCTTGTCTTCTGAATGATATTTTGTTTTTTTCCTGTATGATGTTCTTGATGTCTTCCACAACTCTTCTGGTCTTTGGTCACTAGTGTCTAGTTCATCAACTCTGTTCTTGAGATGATGTCTAAAGTCAGGTGGGTTATATTCAATGTCATATTTTGGCTCTCATGGACTTCCTATCACAGACATCATTATACTTCAAGATAGATCTTGAAATGTTCTTTTTGGTGATGAATGCAATGCCATTCATCTTTAATTAGTTATTCCAGCATAGTAAACCATGATTGTCAGATTCAAAATGGCCAGTACATTGAAGCTCACTGATATCTAGGATGTCGATGATTATGCTTTCCATATTATTTTTAACAACTTCCAATTGTCCTACATTCATTCTTCATACATTCCATGTTCCAATTATGAATGGATGTTTGCATTTGCTTCTCCTCATATTGAGTTGGGCTGGGCCCCTTCAGCAAATGAAGGTCCCAAAGTCTTCACTCCATTCACTTCTTTAAGAAGGCAGCTCTTTACCGGTCTTATTTTGAGTGCCTTCTGACCTGAAAGGTTCATTCTATCAGTGTTTTGTGACAATAATCTGATTCTATCTGATATCATGTTCAATATCCAATAATCTGGTGCTATCTGACAATATTTCAGTGCTGTTCTTAAGGTTTTTGGTTGCTAAACATTTAGAAGGAGTCTGACTCTCCTTCTTCTGACTTAGTCTGGAAGCTTAGTCTGAAATCTGTCCACCATGGGTGGCCCTGCCAGCATTCAAAGTTCTGGAGGCATAGCTTCCAGACCCACATAAGCTACCATAGTGCAAGCAGTGGTAGAAATAGGTAACATGTTGTTGCTGTTGTTGTTAAGTGCCATCAAGTCAATTCCGACTCCTAGGGACCCTGTATAGGGTTTCCAAGCATCGGCTGATGAGCTTGAACCACCAACCTTGCTGGTGAAACTGACTTTGCAGTCTGGCGCATTAACCCACAGTGCCACACCAGTACTTACTTGTGTAGGTATGTATATAGACACATATAAGTGTTTTAAATTAAATTTAAAATATCCCTTGTGTAATTGCTGGTGTTAGTTGCCATTGAGTCAGCCCCCGATTCATGGATACCCCATTTGTTATAGAGTAGAATTGCTTTATAAGGTTTTCTTGACTGTAATCTTTATGAAAGCAGTTTGCCAGATCTTTCTTCTTTGGAGTCACTGGTTGAGTTCGAGCTGTCAGCCTTTCTTTGTATTAGCCATGCATCACAAACCACTTGTGCCATTTGGACTTAATCATATATAATACTAGTAACAGAATACTACTACTATTATGTTGTTTTTGTTGTCTTTGTTGAGTGCCATTAAGTCGGTTTCGACTCATAGCGACACTGTATGAGGTAGCCAAGGAGTGGTGGGTTTGAACCGCTGACCTGGCAGTTAGCAAGCCAGTGCTTATCTTATAGTGCAAGAGCAACACTTTTTGATACTCTCATACTTCGGACATAATATCTAGAGGGACTGGTTTCTGGAGACGGACAGAGTGCTTGGTAAAGTGCAGAGTCAGTGAGAAAGAGGAAGACCCCCAATGAAGTGAACTTACACAGTGACAGCAACAATGGACTTAACAGTGATCGCGAGGATGGTGCAAGACCGGGCACTGCTTCATCCTGTTATTTGTGAGGTTGTTTTGAATCTGAACGAATTGAGGGCACCTAATAACAACAACAATATCAACACTGGGTATTATCACTAACCCGTCTAATCATAATCGACAGAGGCGCAGTTGAGGGAGATTTTCTTCTCTTAGAAAGTTACAAGCATACCAGAAAAGGAAGATTAAGCGATAGCTCATCAAGATGAATTGAAAGCCATTTTAAGATCCCTTCCAATAGCATATGTAAAATAATTCCCTAACGTGCTGTTCAATCTGCAAAAATGGCTAAGTAAACTCAATAGTCTTTCTGGGACCCTTGAAAGAATGTCTAGGTGTTTTCATCTGAAAGAAAATATTTTGTCCAAAGTCATCTCTAAGATTCTTAAGCCTGAAGTGCTTGGATTCCTAATCACTGTAATACACACATCTCAGTGGGTTTTCTGTTTCTCTTTGATACACACATAGAACTAAGCAATCAACCCACGCAACTCCTCCGCTCATCTTGAGCACTCAATGAATAAGATGAGAGACCACAATAAAACCTGTAAGATTATGCTCTCTATTTTTAAAGTTAGGATTCTCATTGCCACCTTCTACTATTTTTTTGTGATTTGTTTTGAAAAGCAGACATGATCTACAGCTATCTGGGTGGGCAGTCATGTGTATGTAGTATATACATGTGGTGTGTTTGGGTGTGCAAATAAAGAAAGGCAATTGACGCATTCCCACAAAGGTTACAGCAGGTATTCTTAGATATAAGCATTCCACTTAATCTAGTATTGCATGTAATACCCTGGATTAACTGGATTTCTTTCTACAATCAAAAGAACCCCAAATAAGGCCCACTTCAAAAGAAATCACATCAAGTACACGTTTCTAAGCAAGAAAAAAGAATGTTTTAATTAATAGGAAAGGTACCCCCATAATATTAACAACCAATTGTTCACTGACTACATTAGTCTCAAGAAAGAATCTGGGGAAAATACACACACACACACACACACACAAAGTAAAAAATTAAATGATGCATTTATTACATTTCTAGACAGCCAGTGTTTTAGCGTAATTTTACTGGTTTGTTCTTATCCTCAGAATAGAAAAAACGTTGTTGTTTTTTTTTTTTTTAATATATTAAATGGAGTAAATCTTCAAATAGAATGTGATTTTTAAAAAATGAATAAAGAGAAGTTCAACACTTTTAGGAGGAGTCAGACAGCAAAGCCACTCAAAGAGACATCTTGCAGCACACTGAGAAATAATAGCAGCTGATGCACGAATCCTGGCAGAAGCAGCCTTTAAATGAAGAGTATATGAAAATAAGGCCATCTCGATGGTTAAAAGCACAGAGACAAGTAGAAATATGTCCGTGGAGGAGGGATATAATGTTGGCTGTGTTCCTAGAGAAAGGTAACCATCCTGTGAGAGGTTCAGAGAATGGGCTTTGTACTGAAAACCTCTCAGGAGACAGGTGACACTGGTAACAATCAGGGAAAGGAATTTGACAAGCACTTTCAAAAAAAATTATGCATATCTAAGGTACCTGGTGCCAATAATCCATTCAATATAGCTTTAGAAGCACCAAGGCTGTATAGACAATGGCAGTTATCTGCGAAATTGCCACTAAACACGGAAACCATTCCTACAGATTGCCAGGTAGAGGTGTTATGCTAATTCACAGAGTGCAGGGTAATGTGGCAGTCATTACCAAATAATCTCTAGATTGCTAATTATACCCACTGAATTTTGATAAAGTACCTATAAATAGCATAAAAGATGCTATAATTCTGGCTTTTGTTCATGGAATTCAGGTTGATCGCGTTTTCATGAGCTCTTTCTGGTTTCAGTTAATTTGGATCTGTTTGTTGCAGGCTGTGGGGAGACGGTTCACCATCAGTGGCTCTTTCGAAATCTGGGACAATCAGATAGATAGTTCCTGTTTTTTAATGGCAAACTGGCAGTTTATAAGCATTACAAACTCAATGTTATAAACTCAAAGTGGTTATAAACAGAGTTTAGTGAATTGGAGTGCATCCTGTCTCCACTACTTACGCACATGGATAGATAGATGATGGATAGATGGATGGATGGATGGATGAATGGATGGATGGATGGATGGATGGATGGATGGATGGATGGATGGATGGATGGATGGATGGAAACACGGAAACATAGATAAGCATACACTGAACTTCTGTTCCTAGTGACCTTATGTACGAAATGAAGCAATTTGTACATAAATCACCCAATCCCGCATCATCCTTAGGTTCACCATCACATTTAAGTCCATCTTTGCAACTACTGTGCCAATCCATCTCACAGAGGGTCTCCCTCACCTTTGTAGGTCCTCTACTTCACCTCCAGTAATTAATCTCTCCTGAAGATGTGTCTAAAGTCAGGGAGTTGAACAGTGTTTTGTTGTGAACCATCAAGTTTTCATTGGCTAATTTTCAGAAGTAGATCTTCAGGCCTTTCTTCCTCATCACATCTTCTTAATCTAAGGAGCCCTGGTCACAACAGTAGCTGAAACTCTCAGCTGTGACCTGTTCATCATGACTTTGCTGATATTTGAATTGCAGCCAACAGCATAGCAACATGTTAGTCAACAACAGTATGACAAACTGACAGACAGGTGGTAGCATAGGAATGAACTGTAGGGTACTAAGCCAGCTCATTTAGGCCATTAAAGGTCATGACTACTTATTGATAAAGAAGGCTGGACATCAGAATGGAGTTATGTGTTGTAGCTAAATTATTTTTCTGATTTTTGTCTTCAAAGAATACTGAACAGGATTCTCCAAGGGAGAAGTACCTGATTGAAAACTGTTTTGTTTTTTTTTCTGAGTAGTTCCTTATGACTTGATTTTCAAGCACCAGGGCTGTTTTCCAAGAACCTGCCTATGAATAAAAATGATTTGTAAAGGAAGGGAGTCTCGGGGAGACAACTATTTTGAACCCTAACCCTATACAAATACTTGCATATCAAGATGTATTCAGAACAATTTCACCCAAGTTGCAGCCCTGCCTTCAAGTGATCAGACCATGTCCTGCAGTCTACTGAGTGACCACACTATACAGTAACCACCTTAATTAGCTCTGCTGCAGTCCTGGTGGGGCACTGTAGGATAAATACTGGGCTACAAGTGACAAGTTTGGCAGTTCAAACCCACCAGCTACTTCTCAGAAACCCTACGGTATTGTTGTGAGTCGAAACTGACTCAGAGACACTTAACAACAAACAAGAACTGTCAGGAATATATTTTGGACAGCAGGGGATTTCGTTTCCATCAAGTTCTCCTGCAAAAGTTAACAAGAGTTGAATGTTGTATTGTATCACAAAAGGATACCACTTAATATACAAAAGCAAAGCACAGACACGGGAAATTACTAAAACTAAATTATATCTCAGTGTCTGTCTAGTATACAACTTATGGATCCTTAAATATATAAAGCAGTTGCTTCTTTTGACACCAGAGGTCATTTACCCACAGGTGAGCCACTTGGTCTCCTTGGAAATCTCCCCACTGCCCCTTCTGTCTCCCAAGAAATATCACAGTCTCTATTCCTAGAGCAGCAAAGAGCACAGGTAGCCTTGTAGTGCCATGAGTTGTTTTCATCTGAGCAAAAAGTTCTTTTAACATTGAAGACCTAATTTTTCAAATAGAGACAATTATTGGGACTGTTGTTCCTTTCTAACCTTTATTGCTGAGCAGTGTTTGGCACTGTTGTATACAAAACACTTATCATCCAGCCTTTTAAGAGCCCACATCTCATTCTCAAACATAAAATGCAAGTATAATGTGTTGTTTAATACCATCCATAAAGGGGGTGGCTCTGTTTTCAGGATTGCTTTTAATTCAATTGCCTTTTTAAAGTTCAGCTTCCAAAGAGAGAAAAGGCTGTAAGTTTTAGAGGAGAGGACCCTGGAAAACAGCCAGGGGCATTGGTTCCAGTCCTGGCTCCACCACTAATGAGCAGAAGACTGTGGACACATTGTTTAATCTTTCTGGGCCCCAGTTCCCTCATCTATTAAATGAAGGGAGTGGGCTGGAGACACACTTAGGTCCCTTCCAGCTCTAACACACAATCTGAAATCATTCATTGTCAACTTCCCTTGTTATAATTACTACTGCAAGCATACATTTTGTTGTGTTGTTTCTACCTGAAGGGGATTTGCCACAGACTCAGCATCAGAGTTCAAACATACACTCTCTAGATACTAAGATCCACCATTACTCTCTCCAAATATAGAAAGGAGTGATAACTGAAAAGATAAATCTTTATGCCATTCTTCGGTAATGTAGTGGTTATGAATCAGGCTGCCAACTGCAAGATCAGCAGTTCGAAACTACCAGCTGCTCCACGGGAGAAAGATGAAGCTTTCTGCTTCCTTAAAGATTTACAGCCTCAGACACCCTGTTCAGGGTCACTGTTCAGGGTGGGAACCGACTCGACGACACTTAACAACAACAATAATGTCTTATTTTTTACTGAATTAAATTGTATTTAATAATTATATTTTAATAAATGTGTAACAGTAGCCAATAGTGGCTAAAATTTGACATGTTTGATATTTCTGAGCTATGAAGGCTCTAACTGAGTTTTTTGTTTTGTTTTATTCATGGTATGGAGATACACTATTTCACAAAATTAAATATAAATAGTTTTATCTTTCAAGATGTATTAATAATTTTCCCTTGGCTAAGATTAGGTCATGATTGAATACTGTTTAGAAAATTCAAGGTTTTCTTGATCTCTATTTTTGGCTTGGGTTTAAGTAATTATAAATCCCATAAATAAATATATATTTTATATCCCATAATTATTTGCATACTGTATATTACCTTGTATTTTAAAAGTACACTGGATTGCCATGTTTAATGATTTATAAAGCACATAAATAGCAAATTGTGACAAATTTCCTCAACACCAACCCCAATTAAAAGGAAACTTCATTCTTAACAGGAATTAAATGGTAGTAAGTGTTCATTCAATACCTAGGATCTGTAGTTTGTAGTAGATGCAAAGAGCAATTGTTTTAGGCTCTGCCTCACAGAGATCTTACAATCAAGGGTAAGTCAAAAAGTATTGCTATAAAATTATCAAAACCTTTATTGAACAAAAAGATCAAAATATGAAACTGTTGTTTGTCAGCATAGCCTCCATCTATGTCTAAACATTTCTGGATGCCAAGTTTTCATCTCTACAATCCACACCAGACATCCTGTGCTCTTTGGGTATGCCATGTCAAAATGTAGTTTGGGCATCCTGGAAGAAGTCAAATCATATTCTATTAAATGCTTTTTTGAGTTTGGGGAGAAAAGAAGTGTGTAAAGGGACAAGATCAGGGCTGGAAGATGGATGGGATAGAGCTTCCCATTGAAATTATCTTAGAACAACACTTGCTACCCTAAAAGAATGAACTAGTGCATTGTTGTGATGGGGGGAAAACACCTCAATGTGACTTTCTTTTTCTTGGTCTTTTTCCGTTCTCTTAAAAAGTCTTAATAATAAGCCCCCATGATCATACTGTGTTCTTCAAGAAAAATCTATCAAGACTAATCCTAACCCTTTGTGATTAGGTTTAGGACTCACCTCATGAACGTTAAATTATAACCTCGTGAACTTAATAAAAGGCAATCCCTACCTCCAAACACAGTCAATTACAGATATACAAGTTGTTATTGTTAAATGCCTTGGATTTGGTTGCAACTCAAAGTGACCCTGAATAGGGTTTCCAAGGAGCAGTTGGTGAGTTTGAACCACCAATCTTGCAGTTGAAACCAACCTAGTGGTCCAGTGCTTTAATCTACACAATTCAGCTATACCAGCCCTAAAGCAGAGATCTGAGCAATCAATGGAGGAGGAAACACCAATTCTCCTGTTTTCTGGGATTTTTACAAGAACTGCGACAAGTATGTGTAATAATACTGAGCCTGTTGTTAAGTGCTATCTAGTTGGTTCCGAATTATACATAGGGTTTCTGAAGAATGACTGGTGGGTTTGAACTGGTGATCTTGTGACTGGTAGTCGAGTACTTATCCTACAGTGCCACACCAGAACTCCACTGAACTTACTGCTGGAATGTAATAGGAACTCTGTGGATTTCATTCCTTTCCAAGGTCCTGGATTGCACATGTCCACAAGTTCTTCCATTAACAGCATGATCCTTTAACGCAATTGATCCTGACCACCCACAAAACTACTCGATTTATTTGCAATAAACAAGAACACGGTTCAAGAGAGCTGATTTTCATCAGGGCTTTTAACTGATTCATTCCAATTTGACCCCCTGATGAGACTTTCCATTTCTGCCAGAGATATGGAGTCTTGGTGTGATGCTATAAGAGAAGCACTGGGCTGCAAAGTCGGTTTGAACTGCAAGGTCGGCAGTTCAAACTCACCTGCCATCCCTTGGAAACCCTACACAGTGTTGCTATGAGTTGGAACTGACTCAGTGGTATTCAACCACAACCACACCTCAGATATACTGAATCAGAATCCATATCTTAATAAGATGCTGTTATTAGGAATCCTATAGATCTCTAGGTAATACTTCTGTATACATAAGACTCTGCTAAAATGTAGATTAGGATTCAGTTTATATAAATTCTCAGCAGGGGTGGAATCAGAATTTACCAGTTCATGTTCTTTCCAGTGTTGATATTTAATTTTCCTCACCTCTGACTCTTCATTCTTTCACCCGGATAACTCTAATCAACAATGCATAAACCAACTGAACTCTTGATAATCAGAGTTTTCAGGGAGCCATATGCTACTTGACTACAAAACTCTGTAATTTACAGGGTGTGTTTTTTTCCCCCATCTTATTTTTAAATACCCTGCATTTAAAAATTCACATCTGAAGAGCCACCGAGAGGAACATGTGGAACATAATACACAGCATGCACTGGAGCGAAACAAAAGAAGAGTGGGTGGTTTCAGACAAAGCGGTTGCCTTGCATCTCTGACATGAGGCTTTTGTTGTTGTTGTTGATCAGTGCAAATGAAAGTCCATTTCAGAAAGCCAAGTGGCTCTCCAAACTGTAAAATAATACTTCATGGTGGTGAGGCCTTGGTTGAAGGAACTGTTTGGCTTAGATGAGAGAAACTAAATGGCAGGCCATTGTTACAGGAAATGTAACCTAGCCATGAGTGGATGAGAAGAAATAAAGAATTTTAAGTAAATAAAGGTAACATGCCGAAGTAAAAGAAATACATAGCATCATTCCTATCAGCACCTTTTTTAAATGGAGCTGAGTGAAAAATAAAGCTCTGGTAACATAGTGGTTACAAATCGGGCTGCGAACCGCAAGGTCAGCAGTTCGAAACTACCAGCTGTTCCGTGGGAGAAAGATGAGGCTTTCTGTTCCCGTAAAGATTTACAACCCTGTACAGGGTCGCTATGAGTTGGAACTGACTCCAAGGCACATAACAACAATCCTGACTCATGAACACACAAAGGTTAGAATTTACAACACATAACAAATGGAAGCAAAATCCTATCATCTATATTATTTAAAATTTTTCTAAAGTCTCCTAGGACTATGAGCATCTTAAGCCTTATATTTAATTGTCGTCGTTGTGATGTGCCATAGTTTCAGTTCCAACTCTTAACGACCCTGTACAGGGTCAAGGCTGTAAATTTTTAAGGGAGTAAAAAGCCTCATGTTTCTCCCGTGGAATAGCTGGTAGTTTTGAACTGCTGACCTTAAGGTTTGCAGCCTAATTCATAACCACTGCACTAACAGATCTCCTTATATTTAATTGTTTTTGTTGTTGTGAAGTACCGTTGAGTCGGTTCTGACCCATAGCTACCCTGTATAGGATTTCCGATGAGCAGCTGGTGAGCTTGAACCGCCGACCTTGCAATTCAAATGGCTTTACAGTCTGGTGCATTAACGCACAGTGCCACACCAGGACTCCTCTAAATGAGCTTCGGACACTGATAATCAGCTAGAAGAGGTGCTTTCTTAATTTAATGATGTTGAGAGTGGTGTCAGACAGGGTCCAACCAGGGAAACAGAAGAAACCGAATTCAGTGAAATATTTTCATAGATAATATAAAAACTGAGAAGCCAAATAAGGACTAATGAGGTAACTCAGGGATTTGTAACTATAGAAAGTTACTACCATGTCAAATATGTTGTTGTTGTTGTTGTTAAGTGCCGTCGAGTCGGGTCCGACCCATAGCGACCCTGTACAGGGTTTCCGAGGGTGTAAATCCTTACGGGAGTAGAAAGCCTCATCTTTCTCCCGCGGAGCAGCTGGTAGTTTCGAACTGCTGACCTTGCGGTTCGCAGCCCGATTTGTAACCACTACGTGTCAAATATGGAAGTATATAAAAGGGAGAAATAGTATTCCTAGACATCAGGGCTTGGGTTATCAGAGGGATACTGGAAGCAAGACAGATTTTCCCGGAAATGTAGGCCCAGAGGATGTCAGCATTGAAATCAAGGTTTGAGGCAAACTCTGGCTTCTCCCTTTTCCCTGCCCCACCAGTTTCTTAACAGTGCCTCCCAGTGGCCAAACATAGCAAGCCGTGAGCCTAGAAAACAAAGGCAGTAGTGGTCAAACTCTCTTGTAATTGGAACGGAGCAGGAGAAAGGCAAGGAACAAATCTGACTGCAAACAGGCCAAGGACCAGCAAAGCCGTAGGGAATCTGTGCTTGCTTCTCCGTTAACATGTAACATGGATGGTTGGAGAGAGGAAATCTAAAATGAGCTACGTACACACATCTGGCTGAGATTCTCTGTATAGAGCATAACAAAGCTCATGGTTTCCCTCTCCACTGTCCACCCCGGCATATAATCTATCAATTCCTATTTGCTTTAACCCCTCAAAAACTCTTGAATTGAATTCCCATACATCTAATGGCCACCATTCTAGTTCATGTTAAAGAAGGCTCCTTCTTAAGTTACTGCAAAACTTCCAAATATCTATCTGCATGCACCCCACTTCCTTGACTATTCACACTGAAGCCAGGACTACCTTTTGAAAATATAAATATGATTATGCTGCACCTGTGTGCAAACTCCTTCCAAGGGTTCACTTTGTGTTAGGTTTAATGACTGTTCCTTACCAGAATTGGCAAGCCCCTGTTTGGTCTGGCTTCCATTGACTCCCAACCACATCCTTTTCCTTCCCATTGTATTTTCCTGAGTTCTTTCACCGCCATAGTTTTTTTCCTGAACTGAACTTATCATGTTTAATATGCCAGAATGCAAAGTCTTTTGACCTGCAAAGACAGTGGTTCAAGCTCATCAGCTGCTCCTTGGAAACCCTGTACGGGGTCACTATGGATCTGAACCGACTTGATGGTACTTAACAACAACAACAACATATCTGCTCCAGGACTCCTGGTGCGGCGCTGTATGATAAACAGTAAACTGCAAGTTTGGTTTGAACCACAAGGTGGGTGGTTCAAACTCACAGGCTGCTCCTCAGAAACCCTAGAGTCGGTTCCAACTCCAACTCAATGACACTTAACAACAACAACATATACAGGGTCAACGGCATTTAATAGTAGCAACATAGGGCTTCTATGGAGTGTTGATGTGGCATGGATAAGAACTGGACGGTTAACCACATGGTGGGCAATTCAAACCCCTTGGAAACTCTATACAGGGTCTCTGTGAATCAGAACTGACTCTACAGCACTTGACAACAATAATCATAGGTTTTCTGCTCCTGCGGCATCTCTGCATCACATCCTCTTTCCTGGTTGACTTCTGCTCATCTACAGACCCCAGTTTAATCATCATTTCCTCTGGGAAGTTCTGTTTGATTTCTTTAACAGGGTCATTCCTCCATTCCTCAGATTTTGAAAGCAGTGGCTGTTTTCTTTCAATCTTTCGCTTAATGTCTTCCTCGTTATTCCTCTGTATTTATTCCTTCCTTATCTCCACCTCCACCTCCGTCTCTTTCTCTGGTGTGAAATTGAAGAGTCTCATTAAAATGAAGAATTAATGAAAGAACACTTTTATAAAGTGAATGGCAGCTCAGTAAACGTGATGCCTAACTTGGGCTAATCTCCAATCACTGATCTCACCTGATGTGAAATACTCTTGCAATTAAAAAAAAATTGAATATTAAAATACACTAGCAAAGAGAATCCAGGGATACCAGACACTCTTTTCTGGTTTCACTTTCCAAGATTCTCTACCAAGATATGATATCTATTCAGTCTTCCTTGTATATTGAATGTTACTTAAAATAAACCTTTGTTTAAGTTGCATCTGTATAGTTTCCATAGCAGTGATAGTTAATATGTAACTTCCCAATTAAAAAAAAAACTAACATAGTGAGACAGAAAGCAAGAGTTGAAACTAACTTATGTTATTTCAGAGCTAAGACCCTTTTTATACTCACGAAGATAATTCTAGTGTAATACAAAATTGAATTTGCTCTATTATAAATATAACCTATATATTAGCAAGCTGGAATGACCCAGTTTGTGGTTTTTATAAATAGCCTACATTGTTTGGTGTATAGCACACCCTGCGCTGTTTATTACATTAGATAAGACTACATTCTGCAACAGCTCCACCTCCCAAGCTCATGTACACACAAAACTCCTTATCCATCTTGAAAACACTCTAAATACAAGATTATAAAATGAAGTTCACTAAGCTTAAACAACAAATATATTGCACACTGAATGAGACTATCCAGAGTTATCCAGGCCCAAGTTATTCTATCTGTTCCATTTTTATGCTTTTCTGGGCTTATAGGATTGTGAGCAATTTCTTCTCTTCTCTTCTTTCTCTCTCTCTGTTTCTGTGTCTGTGTTTTTGAAGTTGTTATATGCCACTGAGTCAGCTCCAACTCATAACAACTCTATACACGAAAGAATGAAACCCTGCCAGGTCCCTCATCATCCTCACAATTGTTGGCTCTGAATTAGCTGTTGCTGCCACTGTATCACTTCATCTCGTTCGGATCTTCCTCTTTTTAGCTGACCCTTCATTTTACCAAGCATGATGTCCTTCTCCAGGGACTGCTCCTTTCCGACAGTGTGTCCAAACTAAGAGAGCCAAAATCCTGCTTTTAAGGAGCTTTCTTATTGTTCTTCCAACACAGAATTTTTTGGTTCTTCTGGCAGTCCATGGTACTTCCATGTTCTTAACCAACACCATATTTCAAACACATCAATTCTTCTAAGGTCCTTTTTATTCATTGTACACATGAGGAATTTGAAAATACCATAGCACACCTCAATTCTCAAAGTGATATCTTTGCTCCTTAATACTTCAAAGAGGTCTTTTGCAGCACATTTGCCTAATGTAATAGGTGGTTTGATTTCTTGACTGCTGTTTCCATGAGCAATGTTTGTGAATTCAAGCAAAATGAAGGTTTTGACAGCTTCCATCTTTTCTCCATTTATCATGATGTTATTTTTTCATCCAGTGGTGAGGATTTTCATTTTCTTTACACTGAGGTACAATCCATAGTGAAGACTGTTGTCTTTGTTCTTCATTATGCTTCTTTGCTACAAGCAAGCAAGATGTGTCATCTGCACTTCATAGATTGCTAATGAATTTTCTTGCAATCCTGATGCTAAATTCTTCTTCATACAATCCAATTTCTCAGATTATTTGCTCAATATAAAGATTGATTAAATATAGTGAAATTATACAACCCTAGTCCTGGTGTGGTGCTGTGGGCTAATACTTCAAAAGACTGCAAAGTCATTTGAACTGCAGAGTCAGTGGTTCAAGCTCACCAGCTGCTCCTTGGAAACCCTGTACAGGGACACTATGTGTTGGAATCGACTCGACAGCGCTTAACAACAACCACAGCAAATACACAAATATAGTGAAAGGAAACACTCTTACTGCACACCTTTCCTGATTTTGAACTATTTATTTAGTATTCTTTGTTCTATTCTAATGACTGCTTCTTGACTTATGTATACTTTCTTCATAAGCACAATTGAGTGTTCTGAAATTCCCAGTATTTTCAATGCTATTCATAGTTGTTAAGATCCACAATATAAAATACCTTTGCATAGCCAATAAAGCACAAAGAAACTTCTTTCTGGTATTCTCTGCTTTTAGTCAAGATCTATCAGATGTCAGCAATGATATCCCTCATTCTACATCCTCTTCTGAATACAGCTTGAATTTCTTGCAGCTCCCTATTGATAAACTGCTGCAACCTTTTAAAAAATTATATTCATGAAAATTTTACTTGCATGTGATATTAGTGATATTGTTCAATGATATCACATTCTGTTGGGTCACTTTTCTTTGGAATGGGCACAAATATGTGTCTTGAGATATAGCACTACATATACAAGGATATGGACACACATATACTCATATAAAATAATACACTGATACAAATCAATAAAAGGGTTCCATTTCAAATTATTATTTGGTATGTTGTTGCTAAGTGCCATCAAGTTGGTTCCGACTTATAGCGACCCTGGATAGTGTTTCTGAGGAGCCGCTGGTGGATTTGAACTGCCAACCTTGTGGATCACAGTCCAGTGCTGATCCTACAGTGCCACACTAGGATTCCATTATTTGGTATAGACCCTCTTAATCTTTTGTTCATTAAACATTGTATTTTAAATGTAAATGGCCTACCTAGGATTCCCAAGTTGGTGTTGATTCCAGTGCCCAAAACCTACTGCTCTCACTTTGATTATGATTCAGGTAAGCCCTGTAGAATAGAGTAGAACCACCCCATGGAGTTCCTGAGAAGTATAAGTCTTTATAGATGCAGACTGTTTCATCTTTCTTCTATGGAGCAGCCAGTATATTTGAACTACTAACCTTTCAGTCAGCAGCAGCCCAGTGTTTAACCCACTGCACCAGTACTAAAAAATAAAAACAAGGTGTGACAACAAGGCCTTTGCTCCTTCTCCCTGCTGCATTGCCCCTATGAAATTAATAACTTCACAACTTTAGCCACAATCTTTAGTAAATAGTTCTAAAAATACAACAGTTTGCATTAAAATAATTATTGAATGCAAATGTATTATTTGATGAAGCTTTAGAAGTCTCTGATGGTTTTTGGTAGTTTTAGAAAATATTCTACCAAGCAGACTTTGTATTACTTAGGTTGGTTTATCAACAAATAAGACTGAGTTAAAAAGAGGAAACCTTGCTTGAATAAGGACTCAATGTCATGAAATTCTCCATTTGATTTACATCTATTATGACTCTGGACAAGCTTCCCAAAATTCAGGTCAACTTTCCAAGAATAACTGTCACTTACCTTAAGGTCAGCAGTTCGAAACTACCAGCCGCTCCGCGGGAGAAAGATGAGGCTTTCTACTCCCGTAAAGATTTACACCCTCGGAAACCCTGTACAGGGTCGCTATGGGTCGGACCCGACTCGATGGCATTTAACAACAACAACAATAGTAATTTATAGCCTATCTAAAATGGGATTTTATTCTGACTCTATTCTTTCTATGGTATGTAGCACAACTTTTTCCTTTTATTTCCAAGAAAAAATAGATTGGCATAAGTCTAATAGAGACATATGAAAACATATATGCTTTGATTGCATTTTGAGACATACAATTTACTGTTGCATCCTCCTACAATATAGTATTTGGCCAATATACCTGAAACACACTGAATTATTATGAACATAGAACCAAACCACCTGCCTATAGGTTGGCTATGGGTTGGATTGTGTCCCCCAGAAATATGTGTTGGAATTCTAACACTTACACCAATATTTTTGCATGCAATTTGGAAATATGGCTTACCCTGTTTTGTTAATGAGGGAATGACAATTTCAGGTGTGTCCTAAACCTAACCACTTTGTATATAAAGAGAATAGATTAGATTTGATACACACTGAGGAAAACTGTTGATAGCAAACAACCAAAGATGGCCCAGACTACTGGCAAGAGAGGGATTAACAAGACTAAGACCCTGATTTGGACTTTTAGCCTCTAAAATGCTGAGAAAATAAATGTATGTTACTTAAATCCACTCGTTGTGGTATTTCTGTTACAGTAGCATTAGAAAACTAAGACACTAATCCAAGATAATATTCTCTTCTCCATCATATCCTTGCTAGCTTCTCTAATTTGTTTCCTACACTTATAAGTATTTTTGAGCTTCCTTTCCATCCATTAGACCCACATTGACTTGTTCTCCCCTCCATATTGTACCTGACCCAAGTGGAAGATGTTCTGATCTGAATGATCATCATTCCAAACAGTTTTATTAGATTGGCATGTATTAAGAGTCACATGGATATGTTTTCTCCCACTTCATTAACTCACCAAATATATGTTGAGTGATTTTCCCCATGCTAAGCACTGTTTTAGTTGCTGAAGTAAAGCAATGGGAAAAAAAATAATAAAACAGACCAAAATCCCTTTCTTCATGGAATTTACATTTTAGTGGTAATTGAGCCTCAATAAACAACATAAATAATTAAAACATAGTGTATGTCAGATAAATGCATAGGAGAAAAATAAAGCAGGGAGAGGGGATAAGGAATTGTGGATGCTGCATTTTAAGCAAGGACACACAGGAATAGATAGACTCCTGGAGAAATTAGCATCATGAGCCAGAACCTGTCTGATGATGCAGTCAACTTGCTTCCACTTACTCCTTTCCACTTACTTTCACAAGACGAGATCAAGAATGGTACAATTTCAAGATTTAAATCCTGGAGGAAGACTCTAAATTGTGTTTTCCAATTCCACCATTTACCAGAGGACCCCCAAAGTGCTTACTTGACTAATTGAACCTGCAGCTCATTGCTCATAATTCCTTTTGAATTTCACTAGGTATCAAGGTTATTGAAGGAAACACTCCAACCAACTATTGCCATTAAGTTGGTTCTGATTCATAGTGACTCTGTAGGACACAATACAACTGCTCCATAGGGTCTCTGAGACTATCTTTATAGGAGCAAATAATCTCATCTTTCTCCCACAGGGTGTGTGTGGCAGGGAGGGGGTAACGGATGGATTTGAACTAGTGACCTTGAGGTTTTTAACCCAACTACACAACCAGGGTTCCTTATTGAAGGATAGGATTTTAGAATTGCTCGATTTCCAGCTGCAATAACTTAAACACAGCACCACAGTAATACATTTGCCCTCTGTTACCATTCTTACCTCCATCCTCACTACAAGTCTTGCCAGGGATAGCAGATTCCCTGCATAAAACTCTGACGTATGCCTTCTAGGGCCTGCACTAAAGATTATTATTTAGATTATCTTATAAATTATGTATTATTATTATTCATCACTATTCATTCTCTGGTAGCGTCGTGGTTACGAATCGGGCTGTGAACCGCAAGGTCAGCAGTTTGAAACTACCCGTGGTTCCACGGGAGAAAGATGAGGCATTCTGCTCCCGTAAAGATTTACAGCCTCGGAAACCCTGTGCAGGGTCGCTATGAGTCAGAACCGACTCCACGGCACTTAACAACAACAACAACAACAACAACATTCATTAGTGATGAATCTCATAATTGTTGCTAAGTGCCATTGAGTCAGTTCTGACTCATGCGACCTTGTATAGAGTTTCTGAGGAGTGAGTGGTTGGGTTGAACCATTAACCTTGTGGTTAGCAGTCCAGTGCTCATCCTACAGCTCCACACTAGGACTCTGGGTAACATAATAACTTACTTTTATTGATCATTTGCTACATTTTAGGGTTGATTTCTCTCCCCTTCCTACTTAGTTATCAGCTGCTTACTGATCATCAGTTTGACCTTAGTGTATTTAGTTCTATAACAATGAATCTTGGCTTCCAACACTTATATTTAGCTCCTCCTGACAACATACTGTTTTACACAACTTTCCTTTTTCTTTTTTTAAGTTTTTATTGTGAATTGAGTGAGAGTTTACATGGGAGAACATCAGTTTTACACTCGTAGTTTCATTGCAATGATTACAATCCCCTCCATGAACCATAATTCAACAATATTTTCTTCTATTCCCTCAGGTTTTTGTTGTTGTTGTTTGTTTTGGGGTGGGGTACACAAAAACACTCAGGAATAGATAATAATTTAAACAACAAGAGGGCATATTCTGCAAGTCTGCGTCCTGCCTGCCAGCACTCAGTCTTTCTTTCTCTTTCCATTAATCTAGAGTCCTCAGTTGCTCCTTTTCTCCATGTCCTTATCTCTACCTCCATCTCTGGTGTCACTGCTCCTCTGGATAGGGTCCTACATTCTGCTCATGCTCTTCTCCCTTGATGGTCCTAGGGTTCTCTGTTCCTGGACTGTAAGATTAAATACTCTCCCCTTTTTGTTACAGTAATTCTACCTTTACAGTTGTGACAGTCACAATTAGGCATGATAACAATTACTCACTATTGAATCATAAGAATCTTATCCCCATTTCTTTTTTCCAGACCCATCTAGACAAAATAAAAACTATTCAGTGGGGACACTACCTTGCCCTGAACACTCTTAAATTAAACTCCCTCTTGACAACTTGTAAGTCAGTCAATCCATGCCTTTATTGACCCCTAATTTTAAGTAGCCAATATTTAAGTTGCCTGTCCCTATTAACCCTGTATACAGAGGGGATAGAATTGATATTTGATGGGAAAAGTCCTTTCCTCTCAGTTAGTAATATGAGCTACTACATCCGTAAGTATAGGTCAAGTTCATCAAATTCTAGCAATTTACACTTGTTTCCTTTATCAAAAATTGTTATCTTTCTCTAGTCAAGTTCTGATCATCAAGCCATCAAGATTAAGTCAAATGGGTACTATCTGCAGGTTTGGGTGTTCTTGTGCATCTCCTCTCACTTCTTATCAACTGGATGCTTCACTCTCAGCTCTATCCCTCTGTGGCTAGGTCCTTGTCCATGGGCTCAAGTGTCCTCAGGTCTCACCACACTTTGGACCAACCAGCCCTTCCTCTTCTCTCTCTCTCATCTCCGGGTCAACAGGGATCTCTGGAACATGGTTGAACTCAGCCCATATCTTCATTGCTACCTTTCTCCCTCATCCCCTCACCAATGTGGTTGCCAGAAGCCTTACTTGCCTGCTCTTGTGCTCCCTTTGAATTTTGGTCTTGGAGCGGGGTTTATCCTGAACGGACTTGATTGCTTGCCCTGATGGCTCCCTGGTGAACAACTTGCTTATTCTTGTATGGCTAATCAGACTGTTTTAGGATTTTTAAAAGAACTTTACATGTACAAGTTGTCTTATGTAACCCTTACAGTAATTGAAAGAGATAAGTGCTTATACCTCTTAGAATTATTTTACATTTGAGAATACTAAAGTGTAGAGGGGTTAAATAACTTGAAGCTAGTAATGGCAGATCGAAGACATACATCTAGCCAGACTGGCTCCAGAGCATTTCTTTGTAACCACCCATGCTCTACTCCCCGTGGTAACAGAAATGTAGGACTTTAAAAGGAAAGATTTTCAGTCACTGTTATCTCTTTCCCTTTAGTCCTTCAGATTTCCCATTACATGATTCATTTTCTTCCTTTGTCTTCCCTTCCTCTTCCTTCTTTTTTTTTTTTTTTTTTTTTCTTAAACCTTTTCCTCTAATTTCTGGGTCAGATATTGACATCATGTCTGTCTTCCTTGTACTGATATATTCTTTCCATGCATGAATGATCTCCTTCTCACACTTTGTAGAGCAATAATTACTTCTCTATGTAGTGCGTAATCTTTGGGAAAACTGTCATATGCTTTTCCTAAAATATTACTAACAAAGATGCTTCTGGGTAGAACTGATAGTTAACATGCTAAGTACTAACATTTCAGAGACAACTCAGAGAAAGGTCTGGTGATCTACTGCTGAAAAAAACCACTATTGAAAAACCCTGTAGAGCACATTCTAATCTGATGCACACAGAGTCACCATGAGTCAGAAATGACTAGGCACCACCTGGTATCAGTTCTGCTGGTAATGGAGATGATGAAAGGCTAGTATATGAAGATCTCTTCCTAGGGCCCTTCCTCCTCATCACCTTATCTTTTTTTTTTCTCTTAAATCCTGTGGAGGACAAGATTATCACATAAATGTTCAGGATACAGCTTCTATTCCAAAGATCTAAATTTGTATGAGGAGAGCCTCTTAGCTATTGGGAGGGAGGAAGCCTCATCCTCCTTCTTGCCTCTTCCAACACTGCCATCACCAGTCTTGCCTGTGGAACACTCATACTGAAATGGCCTTCAATGAGGTGAAGGTGGGAGGATTACACATGTACAAAAGAGACTAAAGAGAAAAGAGAGATTAGAAGAAATTCCTGGTGGCAGTACTGTCCCTGTGGCCACTGATCATTCCCAGATGATCAGTCAGTTGTAAGATGCATACTACTATTTAACAATTGCCTTTGAGTTGACCCAATGAGTGCCTGAGAACTGTACTACTTAGGGTATTCAATGGCTGAGTTTGGGGATCACTGGCTCTTTCTTCTGAAGTGCCTCTGGGTAATCCAAGCCTCCAGTTTTTCTGTTAGAAGCCATGTTAAGCTTTTGCATCACCCAGGTACTCCAATTAGCATAGTGAAGAGACTGCATGTCCTATAAAGTTAACTATGTTTGTTTGTTATGTGTGATGGAGTAGGTTCCGACTCATAGTGACCCTGTATAAGATTTCTGAGGCTACAAATCTTTACGGTATCAGAAAGACTTATCTTTCTTCTGTGGAACCACTGGCAGTTTTGAACTGTGGACCTTGAAATTAGCAGTCTCACTCATAACCACTACACTACCATAGCTCCTTTATTCAGCAAACATAACTTGGAGTTCTTGAAAGGTGACAAAAGTTAGATTTCACTTTCAAGAATCTCACAATCTAGATTAACCTAATATTTAGTGCCTTAAAAATATTTACTATTTTCTGTTGTTACGGTTTGTGAGAGATGAATTGAAAGTGCTGATCTAGGTGCAAATGTATCAAAGTTACATTGTGTTGAGCAGACAAGAGTATAGCTCAAGGCTTGGGGCTTGGTGCTGTGTATCTTTGGTGTTTCTTTCATTAAAAAACACAAATAGAAGTGCAGTGATATTAGGCTATTTTATTTGCATTAAAAATATTTCCTCTATACCATCCCTTGCTCCCTACATTTTGCCTCCATTCCTCTGTGTGAAATGTGAACATCTTCCAAATAAGTTAAACTTGAAGACCTACTTAGTTTCTCAGGCTCATTATCAAGGATTTAAAACCTCTCTATTCATTCAACAACAATGGTTTCCATGGCAATTACTGCACCACATGACATCCCCTGCAGCTCAGCTTTAAAATGCACCAGCGGAAATGGCTGCACATCAACACATTTACTAGGAAATGCTGGGTGGGTGTCTTCCACTAGCGCTGGGTGTAGGAAATTAATTATAATTAAAAAAATAATAATAATAAATCATTTTGACACCTTTGTTCAATATTGATTTTCTTCTCTTTATTTCAACTTAGCACACCTGTGAAGATATAGTATCTTGTAGCAAATCAGTTGACCTGCATTTCATGTGAAAGTTGCCATGAACAAAGATAAAGTGTTTATCATAATTTGTATCACCTCTTCCCCCTTTCATCGGTTTTAGACTTTGTAGTTATTCTGCCTTGCCCTTTCCCCTTAGAAGATCAATGTGTATTTTTCCTAGAATACACAGTGCACACGCACACACAAAAATGCACAGACACAAATTTTCCTCTTGAAGAGAGACATTAATTCTGAATGAATAAGTACAGTGTCCAAGTAGAAACCCAAACTCAGGCAAAGAATCTCGCTCTATATGTCTGTCTTTCCAACCTCCCGTCAAGAGAAGCAAACTGAAAATACTCTTAAAATAAACCCATAAGAAGCAATGAGTCAAACATGCACACATCTGGAAAGCTCCCTTTGACTCCGTGTCTGTACGGTACCTGGAGCTTATTGTCTATCATTTTGTCACAACTCTGAGATCTCGCCTTTGAGCAATCTTCTAAGAAAAGCTTGCTCAGAGAGAGAGAAAAAAAATTGCCTAAAATGCTCCAGTATCTGAAATTTTAAGCCAAGTTGGCTTTGCTCCCAAACCCATGCTCTTTAATTAATTGATAAAGGAACTTATTTTCTCACTCTGGTATGAGAGAAGGTAAAGTGGAAATAAGAGTGCAGTCAAGTGGCCCGACTATTATCAGAGCTCTTGGCGTCCCTGTGGACAGTCTGGGACAATCCTAAAACAGTCTCTCCCTGCCTGATTTCTTCACTTTTCTGGGGAGTGCTAAGAATGATGCTGGCTGGGGTTATGTAGCCAGAGACTATGAAATAAACAATAGGTAAGGGTTTTGAAATGCTAGCCAATAATTATGGCGATCATAAACCCGCATGAATCTGCAGAAGCAAAGGCAAGCAGAGGGAAAACTTGCATAACTCAAATGCTTAAATGAGTGGAGAAAAGGATAAGGGTTTACCCAAAAGAGAATGAATGGTTTAATCCAATTACCCTCATTCTGTCAAGCCCTAAACAGATGTGTTGGATGAGAAATGCAGTTCCGGATTCTAACTTCCGTAAGACCTGGCTCTAGAGGTGTAAAAGACCCCCATGAGAAGATTGTTTCTATTCCAAGAATATGCAAGAACACGGACGATATTATGTGTGTGAGTTAATTTCTACACAAGGAAGAATTTTGAACTTAAAGATTTCCTTTTAATAAGCATGGTAGTAATGCAAATATCAGTTAGCTTCAACTTGGGAGACTGTTCGTGTAATCATTAAATAAGGAGTTACATTAGCTTCATATTAAGGTAATAGCTGTGCTTATCTAATTTAGTACTTACTTTACTTAGGCTCAGTCCTTAATGATGTATGATACCTTTAATTAAGGGTCGACAATTAATGAGGCAGTTGAGGTTACCATGCTTGACTTTATGTTTTACTTAGCTGAATTAAGCATGCTCATAACTTTGCATATTTTCTCCTACTCCTGTGCTTTTAGAAACAATCTAAAATAATTCTGGAGCTGGCAGAGAACTGTAGCCTTAGAAAAACTCAACTATATGTTTATTAATGACACAAGTATTTATTTAACACCTGAGGATACTAAACAGAACAGTCCATTGTTCCTTACTTCAAGAAAGTCACAGTCTAGAGATAATCACATCAGGCTTTAATAAACATCTTTAACAAAGAAGACCCAAGGGAAAATGTGAACTATCATCTATAGATGTGACCACGCAGAAGTTCATACACCTAAGGGTTCTGTGGGACTTCTCTTGTATTTATACAAAAAATATGCAGAGAAAATGTGTCCTGGCTGCCAGTGAGGCTGAGCATCTACAAAGACAGTATACAATAGAGGTACTGGAGTATAATTTTTTAACCTTAAGATTAATCAATAACATTCTGAAAAGCTTCAGATTGGTCATGCTTTGTCCATAGCATACAAAAATGGATTATAGCTAAAGTCTATGCTGAGTCTGAAAGTTTTTTGTTTTTTTTTTGAATGGCTATTCTTTTGGAAAGAAAATATGTCAAGAAACTGCATGTGATTAAGAACAATGGTCCTGAAGGAAGAAGTCCAAGATGCATTGAAGGTGCTGGAAAAGCACAAGGCTGTGGGAACTGATGGAAGACAAACTGGAATCTTTCAACAAGCTGATGAAGCACTGGAGGCCCTCATTCATCTATAGCAACAAATTTGGAAGACAGCTACCTGGCCAACTGATTGGAAGAGGTCCATATCTGTGTCGATTCCAAACAGAGGTCCCCTAATGGAAAGCAGAAATCATAGAACAATATCATTAATATCACATGAAAGTAAAATTTTACTGAAGACAATTCAAAAATGACTGCAACAGGTACATTGGCAGGGAAATGCCAGAGTTTCAAGCCAGATTCAGATGAGGACAAAGAATAATATATCAGTCAGATGAATCTTGGCTGAAAGTACAGAATACCACAAAGATGTTTACTTGTGCTTTATTGACTACTCGAATATGGATCATGGCAAGCTATGGATAACATTGTGAAGAATGGATATTCCAGAACAATTGATTACTATCTTGAGGAACCTGTACATAGACCAAGAGACAGTCATTTGAACAGAACAAGGGAACACCAAATGGTTTACAATCAGGAAAGGTGTGTGCCAGGGTTATATTCTTTCACCATACTTATTCAGTCTGTAGGTTGAGCAAATAATATGAGAAGTTGGATTTTATGAAGAAGAACATGACATTTGGGTTGGAAGAAGGTTCATTAACAACCTGTGATACACAGGTGATACAACCTTGCTTGATGAAAGTGAAGAGGTCTTAAAATACTTACTGATCAAGATCAAAGACCACAGCCTTAGGTATGGAATGCATATCAATGTAAAGAAAGCAAAAATCCTCACAACTTGGTCTATAAAAACATCATGGTAAATGGAGAAAAGATTGAAGTTGTCAAATACTTCATTTTCCCTGGATCCATAATCTACACTTTTGGAAACAGCAGTCGATAAATCCATTGGCATATTGCATTTGGAAAATCTACTGCAAAAGACCTCTTTAAAATATTCAATAGCAAAGGTAATCAGTTTGGGGACTAAGGTGCGCCTGACCGAAGCCATGGTATTTTCAATTGCCTCTCGCATGTGAAAGTTGAACAGTGAATAATGAAGATTATAGAATAATTGATGCATTTGAGCTATAGTTTTGGGGAATATTAAAAGTACCATGGACTTCCAAAACAAACAAATTTTTGTTAGAAGAAACATAGACAGAATGTTCCTTAGAAAGGATAGAACCTCCAACCTTGCAGTTAGCAGTCCAGATCATTAACCATTTGTACCACCAGTGAACCATAACCCTAAAGCAGGAGACAATAGACAAGTACAAGCAATCCAACACAGCACCTATTTTTGCAAATATAATTATAATGGACTTCAGCCATATTTGTTTGTTTACCTATAATCTATGAATGTTTTTAGCTACAGAGACAGAATTTAGTAATTGTGAGAGAGACCTTGCAAACCATATAGCCTACAATATTTACTGTCTTTGTGATGGTTAATATTATGTGTCAACTTGGCTACTTTGCACTTCTCAGTGGTTTGGCATACGTTGGACTGATTACTCTTCCATAATTCAGTATAATATAATTATCCTCCATTTTGTGGTATGTGAGCAGTCGGTTAGTTGAACATTAGTTTTCTTCAGGGTGTGGTCTTATCCAAAGCATTTGCATGTTCTTGTAAACATCACTTTCTCTGGATTCTGCACACCAATTCATCATCTTCTGGTCTCCAGTTCTTTGGATATGAACCAAGAACTTGCCATCTGACTTGGAGTTTATCAGCTCTTATAACACATGAATAAGGAGAAACCTCTAGCCTGACATCTAACATCTAGCTCATGGATTTGGGACTTTGTAGCTTCCACAATTGTATAAGCCACTTAGTTGTAATAAATCTCTCTTTTTCTTTTTCTTTTTCTTTTTCTTTTTCTTTTTCTCTACACACACACACACTTATCTCTCCTGGTATAGTACTCTAGGATAAGCACTCAACCACAGGTCAGTTTGAAACACAAGGTCGGCAGTCCAAACTTACCAGCCACTCCTCGGAAACCCTATACAGAATTACAGTGGGTCAGAACTGACTCAACACTTAATTGTTGTTGTTAAGTGTCAGAAGCCATTTCCAAATCTAGAGAGGATTTCCAAGGAGAGCTGGTGGGTTTGAACTGCCTACCTTGTGGTTCACAGTCCAGTACTGATCCTGCACCAGGAGTCTCTCTCTATATATGAGATAAAATTCCCTTATCTTTCAGTTCCATTCCTCCATGAATTTCATGAAGTCCCTGTGTGTATGTGTGTGTGTGTGAGTATGCATACATGCTTCACTGATTTTTCTCCTCAAGAGAACTTGGTCTAAAACATTTGGTAGTGAGAGTGGTTCTAGAATAACAAACATGTAATGATGAGTTTCTGAAATGATTCTCAAGTCTGACTAGTCTTAATGTACTGATGACTCTGCCTCTAGTAGTGGACACTGCTAATCCATGGTGTAAGGTAGCAATAGACATTTTTTTTTTTGAAAAATCACCTATGATTCAAATATTTGTGAGAAACGAGACTCTTGAGTTATTGCATGTTTGATATTTTTTTTACAATTTTGTCTGAATGAGAAGTAAAAGAAGACAAGCTGGTTGGTTCTACTTTCACTAGACAAACTGATGAAAGAAAGAGATGAGCTCAGGGCTTCAGCATCATAGTTCAAGTGCTACATGAAAGTTTTCCCTTGTACCCTGAAAGAAAATTTTATTTCATGTAACAACTTATATTGCTAAAAACCATACCCAGAGCCTTATCATTGTAAGTGGCTGAATTGCAACATCAACTGAATTTCCAAACTTAAATGATATCTGAAATTCAGTGTGGACACTTGTTGGGAATAAATGGGCTCCAAAAACTTGGGAAAAGCACAAATGGGGCAAACAGTCAGAAAACTGGAGACATTGAGCCTTCAAACTCTGTTGATTCACTCCTGCAAAAGGACCCAGCCCTATTATTCTCATCTGAAGATATAACTCTGTCTTTGTGATGGTAAGCTACCTTCCCCAGTAAAACCACTATCCTTTCCATGCCTCCTAATGAGATTAACACACCAATGTATGAAGAATCTCTGTCTGTGTTATTGCTGTGGCTATGCCTAGGGCATTTCCTGAAACAGATTCCTTACAAGTCATTGCTGAATGTCCAGGACCTGCTCACAATACTCATGTTTGCTTGTAGACCTATAACTACACTTAAGTTTCAGCAAGTCTCAAAAGGTGAAGCACAAATAATCTAGTAGTCTATTTGGTTGTTCACTGAAGCATGAATTAAGCAGTGATATTGTAAGATAAGCACTGGACTGGTTCAAAACCACCAGCTACTCTCAGAAACCCTATACAGGGTCTGTGAGTTGGAACTGATTTCACAGCACACAACAACAACATACACTAAATTAAGGTGAAATTCCAGACCTTCCTTGGTACAGTGTAGAAGAAGGTATTCAAAGGCTTACAGAAATTGGCATGTTAGAGTGGATTTATCATACTGATCAATGGTTTGCTGGTATGCAAATAACACAATATGGCACCAGCTCTGGTAGCGTAG
>NW_006408744.1:3856495-3859391 GCF_000296735.1 Chrysochloris asiatica | reverse complement strand
AACAACAACAACAACAACCCTTATAAGGTTGACCCAGTGTTCTCCAGGAAGCCATGTATGCTTTAAACCAGTTTCCAATATTTGGTGGCATTTCTCTCATCACCAAAATTCTTAGATTCAGGAATCAAGTTGTGGAAATGGGTGTGGTACCACTCACTATTACTCCTAGTGACTCACTTGCAGCAGTTTGCTTCCTGTCTCTGCAACTTTAGGCTCTGTAGTCCCACAGAGTTTAGTTCCAAACTGGAGGAATGCTTTCACCTCAAGATACAACACTGATAACATTGAACTAGAAGTTAAGAATACCACCTGGTTGCTTTGGACTCCTTATCACTCTATGAATCAGCAGGAAAAGAAGGGAATTATCATACTAGCTGGTGTGATTGATCCCAATTACTATGAGAAAATCAAATTGGTATTATACAGCAGCAGTAAAGGAGAGGATGTCTGGTATACCCAAATGTGTTAGTGTGTCTCTTAAGACCAGAATGCGTTGTGATTAAGGTCAGTGGAAAACTATAGCAAATCAGTTCCTCCATGACTAATAATGACTTGGACCCTTCTACAAAGATTTGGATCACCCCACCAGGCAAAGAATCATGACCAGCTGACATGTTCACTAAGGACAAAGGAAACAGAGAATGGACAAAGAAGGTATATTCTAAAGACCAATTGCAGGAATGAAAACTAGTTTTTTATGAGTATTTCTTGTTTTACTTATACATTATGTGTGCACATACCTGGATATATATAATATGCACAAATGTATATGTTATACATATGAATATATGAACATAAGCATGTATATATAATATTATTTCCTTCCTTCCCTTTTCCTATTACATATAAAGCATAAGATGTAAATGGGCTAGAGTGATTCTGGTTATATGGATAGTACTTACATCATGTCAGGTACAAGTGTGACTTTATAATTGTCTTTATTTAAAGATTATGTGTGGTATAAGAAGGTATATACAGGTGTCAAGTTAATGATATGCATCAATTTGCCAAGGTGTGTGGTGCTATAGGATAAGTACTGGACTGGTAACCTCAAGTTTGGCAGTTTAAACCCACCACAGTCAGGAGTTGAAACTGAGTTGATGGCACAGAATAATAACAATAGCTTTTAGTGGTTTGGCAGATATTGAACCGATTGCTCTCCAATAGCCTTCATTTAGTGATCTGATGTGAGCCGCCAATTAACTGGAAGTCAACTGTTGTTGTTAGGTGCCATCGAGTCACTACCAATTCATAGTGACCCTATGCACAACAGAACGAAACACTGTCCTGCCTGGGCCAACCTCACAGTTGTTGCCACGCTTGAGCCCATTGATGCTGCCACTTGACCAATCCATCTCACTGGAGGTCTTCCTCTGTTTCTCTGACCCTCCATCTTACCAAACATGATATCCTTCTCCAGAAACTGGTCCCTCCTGACAATATGTCCGAAGTAGGAGAGACAAAGTTTGGCCATCCTGGCCTCCAAGGAGCACTCTGGCTGCACTTCTTCCAACACAGATCTGTTGGTTCTTTTGGCAGCCCATGGCACTTTCAATTTTCTCCTCCTACACCATAACTCAAAAGCATCAGTTCATCTACAGTCTTCCTTATTCACTGTCCCACTTTCTCATGCATATGAGGTTGTTGAAAATACCATGGCTTGGGTCAGGACAATTAGTTGAAGTCAATTAGTTGAACATAAATCAGTTTCTTTGTGACTGTGGCCTTATCCAGTATATTTGGATCTTCTGGCATAGTTTACTCTCATCAGATCCTGTACACCACTTCATCATCCACTGACCTCTGTTTCTTGGGATGTGAACCAGCAGCTTGCCATCTGACTTCCCTATTTGGAGTCTGTCAGCTTCTTCAACCATATGAGTCAAGAGAAGTCTACTGCCTGACATCAACACTCCTTGGAAACCCAATATAGGCCACTATGAGTTGGAACCAACTCGATGGCAACAACAAATATATATAAACAGGCAGTGTTGTACATAGGGTGGCTATGATTTAGAACTGACTTGATGATATCTAATAGTAACAACAATTAAGATGTAAGGAGACATGGTGGTACAGTAGGCTAAGCATGGAACTGCAAACTGCAAGGTGGTGAGTTCAAAACCACCAGCTACTCTTTGGTACAAAGGTGAGACTTTCTGTTCCCATAAAGATTTATAGTCTAGGAATTCTAGACAGGAGTGTTAAAAGTCAGAATTGACTCAATGTCAATGGGCGTGTTAAGATGTTATGCATTTATGTTTTGACACCACTCCCTCTGATGAAACTTGAACTATTTAGAGATGTAACATAAAAAGAGAAAAAGCAAAATGATTGGTTGTGCTGTGCTTAGAAAGAAAATAATCATCTCTGGGTACAATAAACAGAGCAAGAAATTGAGATAGTATTATGTGGTTTGATTTCAGATTGAGGAAGTTGGTAGAATTCTTCTATTTCATCTTCACTGGCTTTAGTGGTTGGTATATAAATTTGAATAATAGTGGTATTAACTGGGCTTCCCTGTAGGCGCATGGATATTATCGTACCACTTACAGCATTGTACCTCATGACTGATCTGGATATGTTCTTTTTGATGATGAATGCAACACCATTTCTTTTCAACTTGGCATTCCCTGAATAGTACACCATGTGGTTGTCAGATTCAAAATAGCCAATACCGGTCCATTTCAGCTCACTAATGCCTAAGATATCGATGTTGATGCATTCCATTTCATTTCTGACAACTCCAATTTTCCCAGATTCATACTTCACACATTCCACATTCTTATTTTCAATGAATGTTTACAGCTGTTTCCCTGCATCTTGAGTTGTGGCCCATCAGCAAATGAAGGTTCTGTGCACTTTTCTCCCCCAAGCTTAACTCTATTCACGTCAT
>NW_006408744.1:3850725-3855414 GCF_000296735.1 Chrysochloris asiatica | reverse complement strand
CGTTCTGCTGTGCATGGGGTCGCTATGAGTCGGTTCCGACTTGATGGCACCTGACAACAACAACAACAATGTGGTTGATATTATGGAGCTTCTGAGAACCAATCTACAATCATGCTTTGATGGCCTTGGTTATACAAATGAGAGATAGAAAATAAGAGAGATATCTAGGATCACTCTTGCAGCTTGGATTAGGGTATTTGATACAGGTTTAGCACAAGAAACAAGAAAGCATTCTAGAAATTTTAAACATAAAGGAATTTAATACATACAATCAGGTTCTTACAAAATCATCAGTAGCACAGAAGAAGTAAGTTCTAGACTGGGCCTCATAGAGTGACTTCCAGACCATGATGGAATCAACCAGTACTGCTACATGCTATCAAGTTGGTTTCAACTCATAAAGACGCAACGTAGAGTTCCCAAGTTTGTATATTTTTATGGGACCAGAAAGCCTCTTCTTTCTTTCATGAGCAGATCATGGATTAGAACTGCTGACCTTGCAATTAGCAGTCCAACACATAACCCTATATACTACCAGGGCACCTTGGAACAACCACTACAACTCTGGTGCCATCAGGGGCTATGATTTTCTAGACCTGGAGATGCTGCTTCCACAACTGCAGCAAACACAGGACTTTAAAACATTCATCAGAAACTACTTCAGGAAATCTCTGACTTTGCTACTCTGCAGAGACAGGCACAGGTTTCTGCAAGATTATCTCTACCTCACTTGTATTTTCCAAATCAAGCATGGATATATCATTAGACACATTCATGACAATTCTGGCAAAATCTAAATTACATCCAGGACTCAAGCTGCAAGGTTATCAAAGAAAAGAGTTTATAGCTTTTCAAACTCTCCAGATTGAAAGAAGAACTTGCAGGTGAGAAATCAGCATAAAAACAATTGCTACCTGAGACCAGTGATCTGCATTATAGGGAACTGTAACTCTATAGGGGTGGGCAGTAGGAGGGCAAAGACAAAGCCTTAGGCCCAGAACCTGAGTCTTACCATTTTTTAAATTTGTGAATGGTTGTGTAGGATCTGAAGCACCATTCCAAGCCCTGCTTCTAAATGTTTCATCCAGGAACATCATGGAGGCAACCACTAGATTGGACAAATGAAGTAGGAGATAGGTAAAACAAAACCTCCAATTCAAAATACTCCTACAAGCCTAAATATATATTTAAGAATGTTAGCAGTAAAATCACAACATGAATTCACATTGAGTAGAATTCGTTTTCACCAAGTAATGCTAACTTTACTAATTGTGCATCCAAGAACAAGGTGGAGGCAACCATTAGACTGGACAAGTGAAGAAGCAGTGAAAAAAATAGTATTAAATTTAGAAAGGTTAATAAACTGAAAGGAAAACTAGGTAAAAATAAGGAGGCATGAAGAAGATCAATTTATAAGTCTATTCATTAAAATGTAGTTACTGTTATTAAAATAAAATGCTGCCATAAATGGAAAATTGTAGTTGAGGAGAAATTTAGTAAATTGGAAGATGTTGTTGCTCTTAGGTGTCATCAAGTAGATTACACTTATGGCAATCCAATGTAAAATAGAAGGAAGGAAACACTCATTGGTCCTGCTCCATCCTTACAATTATTGTTATGTCTTAGTCCATCGTTGCAGCCACTGTGTCAATCCATTGCGTTGCAGGATGGAGGTGGGAGTCTGCTTCATTTTTGCTGATCATCTACTTTACCAAGCATGGTGTCCTTTTCAAGGAAATGGTCCCTACTGAGGATATCTCTAAAGTACATGAGATGTAGTCTCATCATCATCTTCACTTCCATTGAACATTCAGGCTATACTTTTTCCAAAAGAAATGTATTCATTCATCTAGCAACCCATGGCACATTCAATATTCTTCATCAACACCATAATTTAAAGACATGAATTCTTCTTCAGTGTTCCTTCTTTATTATCCAGCTTTCACATGCTTATGAGTCGATTGAACATACCTTAGCTTGAGTTAGGTACACATTAGTCTTCAAAGTGATGTCTTTGCTTTACAACACTCTAAAGAGATCTTTTGCAACAAGTTTGCCCCAAACAGTAAGCCATTTGATTTCCTGATTGCTAATTCTATGGACATTGATTATGGATCCAAGTAAAATGAGATCCTTAATAACTTCAGTATTTTCTCCATTTATTTTGGTGTTGCTTCTTGATCCAAGGATCCTAAGGATTTTGTGTTCTTTATGTTGAGATATAATTCAGACTATTGAAGGCTGTAGTCTTTGATCTTCATCAGTAAGATGATTCAAGCCCAGTTCACTTTTACAAACAAGGTTGTGTCATTTGCATATTGCAGATTATTAATGAGTCTTCCTCTACTTCTGATGCTTCTCTGATTATTGGCTTTGTATAGAAATTGGTATTGGTGCCCTGGTGTGGCACTGTGGGTTAATGTGCTGGACTACAATGTAGATTTGAACTGCAAGGTCAGGAGTTCAAGCATACCAGCTGCTCCTCAGAAACCCTATACAGGGTTATGATGGGTCAGAACAGACTCGACAGCACTTAATAACAACAGCAATAGTAATAGACTAGATACAGTGGAAAACAGAAAGGAGAAATTCCACTGATGATGGTGGTAGTGGTGTGCGGTAGAGTCTTTTCCGACTCATAGCAACTCTGCATAAGGTTTCCAAGGCTGTAAATCTTTACGGGAGCAGAAAGCCTCGTCTTTCTCCGATGAAATGGCTGATAGTTTTGAAGTGCTGACCTTGAAGTTAGCATCCTGACTCATAACCATTACGCTACCAGAACTCCTTAAAGCACTGATAGAGATATGAAAAATGTGGATACAGGCTTGTTGTTAAGTGCCATCGAGTCAGTTCTGACCCATAGCGACCCTGTATAGGGTTCCCAAGGAGCATCTGGTGAGCTTGAACCACTGATCTTGCAGTTCAAAGTGACTTTGCAGGCCAGTGCAATAATGTCCACATTTTTCAGAGTGACAAATTGTAATGAACATAGACACAAGTATACTTCGAATCAAAGTATGTAACCTGGCAGAACTGATGACTATTAAAAAAAAAAAAATGAGAAAAAAATACAAGGGCTTAGGAGATGAGAAAGATAGTTTGAAGAGTTTCAATATATGTGCATGTATAAAAGGTGTTTTAGTAGCAAAAAATGCAGAAAATAGTGGAAAACAGTATTTAGAGAGATGCTTCTGATAATTTTACAAAGTGTAAAAAAGTCACATGTATATAAGTATTTCTTCTTGGCATGAAAATACACTGTGAATACTGAGCAGATGAAATAAAAATAAACTCATGCTATAAGGGTTATAATTAAACAAAAGCATATGAAGTATGATGATAAAGTATTAAGAGCTTTTAGACATTAAAGAACAATGACATATTATATTAAGCTTGCTATGAGTCATAATACTTTTATAAGTAAATGGTGTGCTAGTTTTAGGGGAGTTAAAAAACAAAATTGACACCAGGATTGAAGAGGCGTGGAATCAATCAGTTCAATGGACTAATGGAACATTTGGACTTCAGTCTCTATTACTCTGAGACCAGAAAAACTAGGTGGTTCCTGGCTGCCACAACCAACTGCTCTGAAAAGGGTCACAGTAGAAGGTCCTGGATACAGTGGTAGAATATGTGGAACAAAACTAAAAATTATTTTTAAAAAACTGGGCTTACTGACCAGAAAGAGACTGGAGGAACCTGAGACTATGACCCTCAACCACCCTTCAGATTGGGAAAATAACTCACCGTCATGGCCCAATTTCAGTCAAGCAGTAGGGAAGTGTATTGGGGGGACAACACCACTTGTAAGGTATTCTCACTGTGAGTGATAGAATAATCAATCATTCAAAATCACAAGGACAACATTTACCTAAGGACAAAGGTGAGAAGGAATGGGAAGGTGGGTAGAACGGAAATCGGCACCACAGGGAGGAAGAGGGATAACTGTTGTTGCATGGAAGGGGATTGAAATCACTGAGATGAAACAAAGTGTATGATTTTTGTTGAGTGCAAAACTGACTATCTTATTGATAAACCTCTCAACTCACAAAAAGTTTAAAATTAAAGAATGAATTTTATACTTCTATTGGCTGTTTTTATTGTTGATGTACAGTGCCGTTGAGTCAGTTTTGAATCATAGCAATTCTATGCACAACTGAATGAAACCCTGCCTATCCTGCGCTGTCCTCACAATTGTTACATTTGAATGCATTGCTACTGCATCTGTGCCAATCCATCTCGTTAGGGTTCTTCCTTCTTTTCTTTGACTGTCCACTTTACCAAGTGATTTCTAAGATTCCTAAGGAGCATTCTAGCTGTACTTCTTACAACAGAGATTTGTTTGCTCTTTTGGCAGTCTGTAGTACTTTTAATATTCTTCCCAAACACTCTAAGTCAAATGCATCAGTTCTTCTGTGGTCTTCCTTATTCATTGTTCAACTTTCATGTATAGATGAGGTTATTGAAAATACCATGACTTGGGTCAGGTGCACCTTAGTCCTGAAACTGACGCCTTTTCTCTTGACCACTTTAAAGAGGTCTTGTGCAGTAGATTTGCCTAATGTAATATGCTATTTGATTTCTTAACTGCTGCTTCCATGAGTGTTGATGGTTGTTCTGAGCAAAATGAAGTCCTTGACAACTTCAATCTGTTTTCCATTTATCATGATGGTATTTATTAATCCAGTT
>NW_006408744.1:3845684-3849604 GCF_000296735.1 Chrysochloris asiatica | reverse complement strand
TTTCTATTTAAGGCTTAATTTTTTAAGGCTTAAATTTTTTCCTCAGTTCTTTCAGCTTGAGAAATGCTGAGCATGTTCTTCACTTTTGGTTTTCTAACTCCAGATCTTTGTACATTTCATTATAATTGGCTTGAATTTAGAAATGACTGTAAAACAAATTGTTCAGAAACTGAAAGACATAGAGTATTTACAGACATTTACTGAAGCTATTATTAAAGCCCTTGTAGCATAGTGAATTACAAGTTGGGTTGTTAACCGAAAGATCAGCAGTTTGAATCTACTAGTTGCTCTGCAGGAGAAAGATGAAGCTTTCTACTCCTGTAAAGATTTACAGCCTTGGAAACCCTATAGAGGGTCTCTATGAGTCCGAATCAACTCAATAACTCAAAACCCTCACCACCACAGCTATTAAATTATATAACTCTGTCAGAAGGAAAAAATGGATTATTTGGCTGATGTGAAATAAAAGAAAAAAATGTGCAAATAAGACCTTGATTTAAATGCCAGTAATTATTATTTAATGTTAACAATAAATCCTGTCACCCAAGTAAGATTTCCCCCACCCCCCAGAATTTAGGCATTAAACTGATCAACTGGTGACAAATAGTTGGGCTTTAATAAATGAATTTAACAGCAAGAGAAGGATATGTAGCAGGGAGTGATAATCCTTCTGGATCATGAATTAAAATAGAGTTTAAAAGGAAATAAGTAAACACTGGAGAACAATGTGACAATGGTGTCGTAGATGAGTAGGATCATTAGAAGGTCTAGAGGAGATCAAGGAAATGTTGTGAAATAGATTTCTGAGATTTTCGATGGTGTGACTATGGGCCATGTTATGCAGAAGGATAGAGAACAGAATGTTAAAAGTAAGATATGGAAATGGACGGAATTGTAGCATTCCTCATAATGAGATGGGAGTGGGACTGGAGGAGAAAACAAAAAGCACAATGGAATCCATGACTTCAGTGAGGACGAGAGTAAAGATTTGATGTGAAACTGACAGCAGTAACAAGGAAATGGAATAAACTGATGACATTCTCCTAAGTGGTGTTAAATATTTTCAAAGGAGTTGGACACAGTGATGGATCACACCTCTTCAAAGTGTAGGGGCTTGGAAGAGACCTCTTATCTAAAAAATGATAACAAATGTTGTATTGTGTGCCATAGCGTCTAGTCCAACTGTTTCTGAGAATCGCTGACCTTGTGGTTACTAGTCCTGTGCTTATCTTATCTAAAAATTATTTACTAACCCATATATACAAGCGGTGGTATGATGTGGCACTGTTGGATGAGCAATGGATCACAAGGTCGTTTAAGTCGAAAGATCAGTGGTTCAAACTCACCAGCTGCTCCTGGGAAATCCTATATAAGGTTGCTATGAGTTGGAACTGACTCGATGGCACTTAACAACACACAGCAGCACATACAAGTGGTACAGTCATACATTAGTATAACCATAGTTTTGGATTATCAACCCAAGCAAGGGGTAAGAAAAGGTTTCCGTTTGGTGCCTAAATAGAATAGAACCTACTTCATAAGGTTTTTGTGAGGCTTAAATAAGATTATAGAAGTAAATATATAGTGACAGGAAAAAGTGATTACATGTTATAGCTTAACTATATTTAATTCTTCATAAATTAGGAAACATGACAATATTGGACTAAAATTTCTAGAGAAGACCTATATTCATAAATTCACTTGATGTACAGCTAAACAAAAGCAACAGATGACTTCTAGAAAGTCTGGGTCAACAAGTTGCACTATAGAATAAATATCTATTTATCTAATATTTTTAAGTTCAGCTATTTTTCTTTTTAAGTTTTATTGTGAATTATGTGTTAGTTTACATGGGTGAACATGATCTCTACATGCATCCTATCGTGCTTTGTTTCATTGCAATGATCACAATTCTCTACATGCATCATCAAACACCGAAAGGGTACACCCCACACTCCTGCCCCTTGGCCACCAGCACACAAACCCCCCTCCTTCCCTGAGTCCAGAGTCCCCAGCCACTCTTTCTGTCCCTGTCATTGCCTCTGCCTCCATCCCTAGTATAGTGTCACTCTCTTTCTGGAAACAGTCTCGCACGTCGATTTTCTCTCAGATCCCTGATTCCAGGGATCTGAGCTCCTAGATTGCAAAATCAGCGGCTCATCTCCTTTTATTACCAAACATTTACATTTACCTTTCCAACACTCACTATCAGACCTGATAGCAATCATTCCCTATTGAACCACAGGAGTCCTTTTATTAACCTCATCCAGACAGGTTGGAAACAATTCAGTGGAGGTTCTACCTTTCCCTGTATCCTCTAGAACTAGGTTCCCTACTGAAAGCTTGTAAGCCAGTTACTCCTTGCCTTTGTAGTCCCCCCATTTTGGGTAGTCAATGTCTAAATTCCCCCTCCCTTTTGACCCTGTGTACCAAGGGGGTGGGAATGATCCTCAATGTAGAGATATGTCTACTCCTTTGTCATATTGCATCCACAAGCATAGGTCAAGATCATCCACTTAGAGTGGGTAACTTCTTTATTTTTGCCCTCTTCTTTCTTCCTCTAGTCATGTTCTTAGCATCCAGCCATTGATGCCAGGTCAAATGGGTACTATCTGTAAGTCTGGGTGTTCTTGTGCATCCCCCCTCTCTTTATATCAGCTAGATGCTTTATACTCCCTTCTAGTCCTCTGGGGCCATGTCCCTGCCCCTGGGCCCAGGAATCCCCAGGTCTTGTCATACTGCTGGTTAACCAGGTCTCAATCCAGGTTAACAGGAGTCTATTGAATGTGGTAGGACTTAGTTCACAACTTCATTGCTGTTATTCCCCCTCTTCCCTTTATTGGTGACCAATGTGGTCAGCAGCAGGACCATATGCCTACTAGTGTATTCCATTTGAGTTTCAGTCTTGGAAGGGGGTTTGCCTGGAGGAGACCTGACCACTTGCCTTGATAGCTCCCTGGGGAACAACTTGCTTGTTCTTATAGTAGTCAATTGGACTGCTGTTGGTTTTTTTTGTTTGTTTGTTTGTTTTTTTCTTCTGGTCTTTCTTTCAAGAAGTATCTTCTGTTCTTCTTTCTTCTAGCTGCTCCAGACTGGTATGCTTGTCCTTTCAGGTAGGAATGACCCATCTCAGAAGATACTGGATGATGATCAGGATTCCACCTATGGTCTTATGCAATGCAAAGGCTCTGCAGGAAGCCTCCTTGTAGAATATGTATTTTAAGAGTTCCTATTTTCAAGGCTCAAATTAGGTATAAGGGAAATGCAGCACTTTGTTTTTGATCATTAAAAGCATTTTAATGCCTACTAAGTTTTTTTCTGAATGTCTCCATATTAAATCTTATAACTCAACTCCGTGATTCTTAGAAGGTTTCTATGGCTCTTCTGCATTGCCTTATAATTTCTTGGCATATCCAAAGATTGAATGCAAGTATGTGATTATTCTTTGGGATGACAATCTGTACCTTGGAGATGAATATTTCTTTTCTCAAGAAATAGACAATCCAATGAAAAAAGAGCAGAAAACAGTTCATTGTGTGTATATCATTGTGTGTGCATTTTAATTAATTACAAAGATTGTTTAATGGTTATAAATAAAATCTGCAACCATGCTGTGATGTATAAAGTTAATCATACTAATTAGGCTCAGATTAAATTGAGAGCAGAATAGTTTAAATAATGTTTTAGATTTTTATGATTAAAAATAGTTTATTAAAATTATTTATGGAGTTTCTGGAACATTCTGAGTGATATTTTTAGTGTCATGGATGATACAAAGAACTGTAACATAAAGTCCCTGCTTTCCAGAATTTTAAACTGTATGTGTGTTCTATATACATATATACAGATAGGTAGAAAGGAAGAAAGAAAATACCTATTGATATGATATGAATATATAATAATTTATAAAAACCAATGAA
>NW_006408744.1:3822265-3845584 GCF_000296735.1 Chrysochloris asiatica | reverse complement strand
ACTGATCTGGTCAAAGTTAAAAATTCCTGAATACAAATATTGAAATTCAGCCAACATACTTTATAGAGCCAACTTTTAAATCAAGGATGTCTATTTGGGAATATGTCTATTTGGGAATATGTTGTTAATATGCCGTGGAGTCGGCTCCGACTCATAGCGACCCTGTACATGGTTTCTGGGCTGTAAATCTTTATGGAAGCAGAAAGCCTCCTCTTTCTCCTGCAGAACAGCTGGTAGTTTTGAACTGCTGACCTTGCGGCCCGCAGCCCGATTCGTAACCACTACGCTACCAGAGCTCCTTAAGAGACACATTGGAAGAGACGCATTGGAAGTATGAAACTGAACTAATAGTATAATGCAGTTTAGACATGAGCTTAAGGCATATTCCAGAGCTCAGGATAAAGGTTAAGAAGGAAATGTTGAATGAGAAAGACATTGTGACCAATCAAAAGACTCTGTTACTAATTATTGGTAGTGAGATAACAAAGAAGAATAAGCCAGAGACTCAAGATTTTCAAAAACAAATTCAATTTAAATTTTAAAAATCATGGTAATGGTGCTGTGGGATAATGCACTGGACAACAATGTCAGTTTGAACCTCAACGTCGGAGGTTCAAATCCACTAGCTGCTCCTCAGAAATCCTATACAGGTTCTCTGTAAGTAGGAACCAATGCAAAAGCACTTAACAGCAACATTGCTGAAACAAGGAGCTCTGGTGGTGTGTGGTGGGTTACATGTTGGGTTGCTAACTACAAGGTGGTCAGTTCAAAATCACCAGCCACTCTGCAGGAAAAAAATGAGGCTTTTTTGCTCCCATAAAGCTTTACAACCTCCAAAACCCTATACAGAGTCATTATGAATCAGAATCAACTCAATGACACAGAACAACAAAACAGCAGCATCACAAAAATAGCGGAAAAATAGGAAAGCTGTTTCAGTTCAAAATAGGTATTCTAATATTTGTGAAGAATAATATATACAAATAATGCAAACAATAGTGGCTGATGATGTTTACTAATGTTTTATCTCCAACAAATAGCTTGCTTATTTAGTTGTTCTTATTAGAAAAGCTAAGTACACATAATAACTTCTTAAAATAGCTTTACCAATCAAAGAATAAATCTAAGTACTATTGGTCACCATGTGGGGCATATAGTGTTTAGTTGAGCAAGTTGTTCCCAATAATAGCAACCCAAACACAAATAAACACAAGAGAACAGATTGCTCATTAACTTAATTAACATAATTCTTTAAGGACATTGTTGTTGTTAAGTGCTGTCGAGTAGGTTCCGACCCATAGCGACCCTGTATAGGGTTTCTGAGGAGCAGCTGGTGAGCTTGAACCACCGACTTCGCAGTTCAAAAGGCTTTGCAGTCTGGCGCGTTAACCCACAGCACCACATTAGACATTGAGTAAACAAGAATATATAGAAACCTCATTGTAGAATAAAGTTCAAGTCATGGAAGAATCTATAGCAAATCCCTACTTTGTGTTTAGATTGCACTTCGCTTCTTGTTTTGTTTCATTACAAAAAATAATAAAATTAACTAAGGATGACATTTTTTTGTAACAAATATCATGACTGATAGCAACAAAGGATCACACATGCATGCTGGGCATATGGAAGCAGCATTAGGTCTACCTCAGATAGGAAAGCTTACAGGGTCTCAGGGTATGATATCAAAACCAGGTAATAATTGAAAGTGTGTCCAGGAGAGTTCCTACTAGGGGCAGCTTGGGGGGAAGTGGCCCCAAACCCATTTTAAAATATACTCTGCTTCTAACTCTGGCAGTTTGACTGTCAGAGATCCATGAGAGATACTTATGAAAAATTGGCATCTGAACACTTAAACCTAAGCACAAAGTGGAATTAAGCTCTGCCTGGCTAGAGCATACTCTACAGGAAGCCTCGGTTTCCTCCTTGGTAAATTGTAACATGTTAAAGAGTTGTGAAAATGAAGTGAGCTACTTAATATATATAATGTAGTTATCCTAGTGGTTCATTCTTGCCTACTGAATACTCCATAAATGTCAGCAGTTGTTCTGTGGTTATTCTGTGAGATTATTTACAACCTACTTTAACTCACAATTAAAATTTGATAGGACCTGAGCAAGCACTCTTTTTACAATTGCCTTAATCTTGTCTGGGCTGACTGAAATGTTCCTATCTTTTGCCTTTACCCTTCCTTTTATGGAATTCATCAACCGTCCTTTCAACAAACTACAAAACGTGGCACAAAATTTATCTCCTTCAAGATGCTGTCTTTGTATCACTCAGTTCTACCCACTCAGATCATCTTTCTCATTTCTCCCCTGCTTAAAATGTAATTATTCTATGTATAGCACATTATCTTGAATAGCCTATGTAAGATAAATAAAGTATCACTAGACTTACTCTTTCCAGGATATGTATTCTTGTGTTGTACAGGAATGTGAGGGGAAAAGTTGATGGGAAAATGGAATTAAAGGATAATGGAATTTTTCCACAAACTTTTTTAAGTCCCCCTCATATAATGCTGCTTATATGAGTATGAGTGAGAGATCTTTTTCACTTTAGAAACCAACAGGAAAAGGCTACTCTATCCCCCAAGAGGTTTACAACTCCACTCTCATTGCCACAGCAAGGAGGAAAACACTAATCATACAAGGTGAATGCAGACACAAAGTAGAGATATCAGATCACAGCAGAAAGACGCTCAGAAGTAGAATGCTGTATTTTGAGCAAGTGCAAAAGAAAAGACTAAAACAGTGTCCCTGAAATAAGAAGTATTTTATTTCTGCCTGGGGCCAAAATGAGTGATAAGAATACCACAGAACGCACAGACGAATATCGAGTCTGTATCAAGTACCAAAGCTATTCACTGTGTCTCCGTAGACATGGGTTGTATTTTCCATTTTTTTGTTGTTGTTTTTAAGTGTCATTGAGTCAATTCCAACTGATAATGATCCTGTATAGGGTTTCTGAGGAGTGAATAGTGGGTTTAAACTACTGACATTATGGTGTGCAATCTAGTGCTAATCCTGCATACCAAGTGATTCATTAGTAAAGAATGAGAGGTTGGCATCCGAAAGGACTTGACCCATTATGCAATTGTTTAAGTAGGAGCAGAAAGATATATGCTGCTCTTATTGTAATATTTGGGTTCAATTGTGCCTAAAAAATCACTTTTCAATTTTCGTGAACTCTTTAGTTAAATAACTATTTCATATATCAGATATAAAATCCAGGGTAAATTCAAAGGTAAGTAAAAAAGTGTAGTTACTAATGTTCCAGTTCATAAATGCAGGGTTTATTCTAAACAAAATGTGCTTTTACATCCTGTGTGATCAGTGGGTGGCTACACACAAGTTCTCTCAGTAATAAGTTATCTTAGTCTCATTAGGGTGACTTAGGAAAAAACAGTCCAATCAAAATAGTGGCTTCTGGGGATCTACTGGACCAGATAAATTCAAGGCAGAGAGATGAAATTAGAAGGTTGTGATGGCTCAGTTTTTTAATTCCAAAAGGGTATTCTTGATACACTTTATTAAAAGGTACATAATGATCATAGGGCTTGTTAGGAAGAAGTCTTAATAAAATTAAAAACTGCATTGGTGAGAAAAAGTCTCAGAAAATTGTACCGTGGAATTATGTTTCCCCATCATGACAGTATGTTTGCTCAGTCTTTGAGAGTAGCAAGCGCTATCTTATGAGAGTTTTGTTGGGAAACTTCACCCCCATCCACCCTACAGTCCAGATCTTGCCCCTTCAAACTTCTATTTTGGTTCCTCAACCTTGAAGAACATTGAAAAGGGACATGATCTAAGTCCCTCATGGGTGCCAAAACTGCCATCTTAATGTGATGTAAATGGAAGAGCACAGATTTCTTTAGGGAAGGGTTAGAATCATGGAACACCACCTTCAGATATGTATAGACAGACCTATACAGAGGATGGAGTCCTGGTGTGGCACTGTGGGTTAATGCACCAGACTAAAGAGCCATTTGAACTGCAAGGTCGGTAGTTCAAGCTCACTAGCTGCTCCTCAAAAACCCTATACAGGGTCGCTATGGGTTGGAATCGATTCGACGGCACTTTAACAACAACAACAATATGGAGAATATGGTGAGAAAGAACAGTTTCACATTTTAACTTTTTTGCTTAGTAAAGATTTCATTTTGTAGAATGCTTTTGACTAACCTCATGAGCATATATTTAAGGTTTGCCCTAAGAAACTATTTCGGTGGTATACTGATCTTCAAAATGTGCTGTTACTGTTAGGTGCTGTTGAGACCCTATACATAAGAGAAGGAAACAATGGCTGGTCCTGTACCATCCTCACGATCCGTACGTTGAAGCCCATTGGTGTTGCCACTGTGTCAATCCATCTCATTGGTGTCTTCCTCTTTTTTGTTGATCCTTCACTTTACGAAACATAATATTCTTCTCCAGGAACTGGTCCCTTCTAATAACAGGTCCAAAGTATGAAAGACAAAGTCTCACCATCTTGATTTCTCAGCAACATTTTGGCTATACTTCTTCCAACACAGATTTGCTTGTTCTTCTGGTAGTCCATGGTACTTTTGAATTCTTTTCCAACACCATTAGTCAGATCTGTGGTCTTCCTTATTCATTGTCCAACTTTCTCATGCATATTGTTATTGTTATTGCTAAGTGCCTTGACTCACAGCAACCCTATATAGGGTTTCTGAGGAGTGGCAGGTGGGTTTGAACCACCAACCTTGCAGATAATAGTCCACTGTTTATCCTACAGTACCACACACCATTTGATTGAAAATATCATGGCTTGGGTCAGATACATCTTAGTCCTCAAACTGATACCTTTGCTCTTGATCACTTTTAAAGATGTCTTTTGAAGCAGATTTGCCTAATGCAAGGAGTCATTTGGCTCCATAAGTCTAATCTCAAAATATGATTGGGTCTATCAGATATATTTCTCCCTGAATAGTTTACTTTTATCACATTTGTGCTTTTATATTAAAAATATAAATTAAAGCTCATTGGTGACCTAATGTGTTACACAGTAGAACTGTTCTTTAAGGTTTCCTTGGCTATAATATTTACAGAAACAGATCCCTAGGGCTCTCTTTCACAGTACCACTGGATCATTTTGAACCATCTACATTTAGATTTTTAGATAAGTGCAAACATTTATATATATTTGGTACCTCCCAAGGTCCAGATAGCCTCCAGGCATTCAAAGATTCTTATTAATTCCTCCTATAAAAGCTTCCAAGATTAGTTTCATTTCACACAGATCCTTCCAGTATTGGTGTTCCCTATACTGTTAACGCTAATATTAGCTTGATATATCCATTAGTTGTTGATCTTACGCATGTCTTGATTCTTTAACCACATTATAATCTCCAGGTATAGGAGACAGACATTTTATGTCCTACTTTTGAAAGCTTCTAAATCTTTCTAAGGCTTCTGATCATTCTCTCCACACAGTACAAGGTATTTTTGTTTAATAAACGGTTGAAGAAACAATTGTATGAAAGAATGAATAAATTTTTGTTGTTGTTGTTTTTTTAAAAAGAGATTCTTTCAGGTTCTTCTTTCTTAGAATTTCAAAGTAGAAAACTAGGAAAATTCAAATTCCAACAAAATGCTTAGGGGAGTTTGGGGATTTAGGATTTGGTGTTTAAGAAAATGGAATACCTAATTCAAACTCATAAAGAAACATGCATCTAAGAGCTATTTTATTTATTGCCTTTTGATGCTCTTCAGTTTGTTGCCTTTCTCTCATGGCTTGGGTCAGGTATATCTTAGTCCTAAAACTGATACCTTTGCTCTGATATGGATATTGTGAGGCAAATGGGAATCAGAAGCCTCTTTAGGATTCATGAGTTAAGTCTTCATAGATCAGTGTAGGTTGTTAAGTTGTTGTTTTTGTTAAGTGCCATTGAGTCATTCTAACTCATAGCAACCCTTTATAGGATTTCCAAGGAACTATTGGTGGGTTTAAGGAGCTCTAGTAGCGTAGTGGTTACGAATTGGGCTGCGAACTGCAAGGTCAGCAGTTCGAAACTACCAGCTGTTCTGTGGGAGAAAGATGAGGTTTTTCTGCTCCTGTAAATATTTACAGACCCGGAAACCCTGTTCAAGGTCAGGTCGCTATGAGTCGGAACTGACTCCACGGCGCATAACAACAACAACGGAGTCCTGGTGTGGAGCTGTGGGTTAATATGCCAGACTGCAAAGCCGTTTGAACTGCAAGATCGGCGGTTCAAGTTCACCAGCTGCTCCTCAAAAACTCTATACAGGGTCGCTATGGATTGGAACTGACGCAACAGCACTTCACAACAATCGGTGGGTTTGAACCACCAATGTTGTGGCTAGCAATCCAGTGCTTATCCAACAGCACCACACCAGGACTCCATTAATTTCTTACTGTGTTACATTTGTCATTGACCTTAAAGTCTATGGCTGAAGAGAAAACATATAATGTAGAGTAAAATCTTCCCTCCACCCTGAAGAAGTAGAAACTATAAGAGAGGGTAAATATAGGCAGTGTCTTAGCAGAAGCAGCGCTGCCGCACAATGACAAGAATGTTCTTGTTGTGGTGCCGTGTTGTTCTCTTCAGAATACATTGAAGGAGTGTTTTAAGTTCCTCTGGAAAGCATGAACTATCTGATACTATAGTATATTTAAAAGTTCCAAATATCTGGGGGTAAAACACCGATACAATTATTTTAAAGTGGGAGCTGAAGAGTGAAAAAATATGCCAGAACACAATGAGGTGTTGATGGAATGTTTATAAATAGAATACTGCTAGGAAAAACAAGAGAGAGGAGAGAGATGAGTTACAGGAACGGATAACAAAGAATGTGAGATATGGACTGACTTCCGGGCATTCAAGAACACTTTGAGAATAGTTTCCATACATTGTGCTTTCTTTCTATACAGCAAAGATATTTGCCACATTAGGCAGATGTATTTTCCCCCTAAAATATTGCATTAGACACATATGTTTTATATGAAATTTAAAATTAAAGAAAGAGTACACAAGTTTGAGCAACATGAGAAACTTATGATGGCTCTTGAATGAATCAATATGGAAAAACTTTATATAGAGGAAAGGAGAAAGCTCAGAGGGATCTATTCTTTTCTTAGATTTACCTGTGCACTTTAAAAGGGTTGGTTTATTTAATTTTACCATGAATCTCTTATAACCAGGCTAGTATCTAGATATGCCCATTGGAAAGAAGAGTCTAGCTCCTATTTCTTCTATGGGTTCAATTCAAAACATTTTTTGAAACTTGTTCTCAAGGGAAAAAATAATTTGCATTTTTCACACTTAAATGGGAATATGATTTACTGAGGAAGATTACTGGCCTGTGTTTTCTGACCTTGTTGCTAAACCAACTGTGTGACCTTCTGGAAAGTCCTTAACTTCTCTGCGCTTCAAGTTTTAGCGCAAGGCAATGGAGATGACATAACAACAGTAGTTAACATTGGATGGATAAATGCTGTATGAGTGAGTCAGCAGGGGAATCGATCTGATAGTGATGGCTTAAACTCTAAAGGAATCAATGGAATTACCTGAAAATATAGTGCTAGTGGTGGAAAATGATTTCCATTTATACATTTCCCTTTATTAGCCAAATGTCCATGTAAAGGTTACAATTTAGGAAAAGAGATTTATTCGGATCACAATTACACTTCCATAGTTAGGACCCTTTGTTGGTTCTCTCCATTTATTGTAGTCATTACTGCCTGTACACCAGAGATAATGCATTTTGTTTTTTAAATGTGAGTGAATTGCATAGATTTCCAATTTTGTGAAAAGGATAAAATGTCAGTATTTGCGAATAATGATTGTGGGATATATCTGGTGTTTACAAGCTAAGAAATGGTAGGACTCACAACTAAACAAAGAAGAGGGTTCTAACTATTCAATTTGTTCATTGTTGCTCCTAGATATGAGTTTAAGTACAATCTTTATCTATGATTTCTGTATCTCAAAGCTTTTTTAGATTAGCTAATTATTTAAGTCAAGAAGCAATTCTCTGAAAACTAAGATGAAAGGAGTGCCAAGTTTGATCCATTTACCGTCAGGAGGGTGTCTTTATGAGAAGACTTGAAACACTGGGATTTGGATTGACCATTGCAAATAGGAGATGACAGTCAGGATGAGAGATGATGAGAAGACTTTGGCAGGGGTGGAAATTGTGTCAATAGTACTCAGGAAAGCTGACACACAGATGCAAGTAACAGAAAAAGACCACTATGTTTCCCTTTTATGTTCAGGCAAACGGGTATTTTTCACATGAAGCTTCAACAAGAAGACTGGGGATTGAAACAGAAAGTTAGCAACAGCTGCCGTGACCATTCTACAAAGCGCTCCTGAAATTCTTTTTTGAGAATCAGAAAAATAAATTACCTGATGATTTGGTAATCATTAAGATGTAACAGAACTTAATTGCAGGGATCACCTTTCAACCAAACAATAGACAGATCTGTAAGGAGAGCATTTATACCCATGAGGAACACACTTCTCACAACAAACAACCCTGCAAGACAAAAAGAGAAGCATTTGCAAAAACAAAACAAAAAAAAAAACAAAGCTCAGGAGGCAGGAAGGCACAGGAAAGGACAAATGGAATCCAGAGCTCAGGGAGAATGTGGAAAACCGCGGTTGCATTGAGGGGGTTGCAGTGAATGTCTTGAAACAAAACATTGTTAAATGAAAAACAAATTTACTCTGTAAACTTTCACCCAAACCACACACACACACACAAAATCATGTCCTCACATTTTTTATTAAGGATGAAAGTGTCATATGTTCCAATCAACAGAGAATTTTCTCATCCCTGCAAACACTTCCCTGATTCTCTCTATGACTCTAAAGCAAAACAAACACCACCACTGCCATGGAGTGGAATCTGACTCATTCTGACCTTGTAGGTCAGAATAGGACTGTTCCCTAGGGTTCTCATTTCTGAAGCTGTTAACCTTTACAGAAACAGATGAGCAATTTTTCCTCCTATGGAGCAATGGATTCATTCCAAACTATCAACCTTTTAGTAAGTAGACCAATGCTTAACCGATTGCACCACAAATTGTTGTTGCTGATAAGTATCTCAAACTGACCATGTGGTCCAGTGCTTATCCCACAGCCTCACACCAGGGTTTGTAGCCCTCCTACCCACGGCCAGTGAGTCCATTCTGAATCACAATGACTATAAAAAGACTGTCAGTCTTTAAGGGAACAGACAATCTCATCTTTCTCCATTGGCGGTGTGTCTGGGCGGCATGGCTGGATTTGGACAGTTGACCTTTGCAGTTATCAGTCCAGTACTTACCCTCCAGTGCCACTAGGACAACTTTATAGCCCTGTTGTTGTTGTTAAGTACTGCCGAATTGGTTCTTTATACTGTTTGTTCTTTAGTGCCATCGAGTTGGTTCTGACGCATAGCAACCCTGAATAGGGTTTCAGAAGAATGACTGGTGGATTTGAACTCCTGAACTTGTAATTCACACTGAACTTGCAGTCCAATGCCTATCCTACAGTCCCACACCAGGACTCTTTTATAGCCCTGCTGTTGTTCTTGTTAAGTGCTGTCTAATTGGTTCCAACCCATAGTGACCCTGTATAGGGTTTCCAAGGAGCAGCTGGTGAACTTGAATCGCTGACCTTGCAATTCAAACTAACTTTGCAGTCCAGTGCATTAACCCACAGCACCACACCAGGACTCCCCTTATAGCTCTTGTTGTTGTTGTTAAGTGCCATCCAATTGGCTCAGACCCATAGCGACCCTACATAGGGTTTCTGAGGAGCAGCTGGTGAGTTTGAACTGCAGACCTAGAAGTTCAAATGACTTTGCTGTCTGGTGCGTTAACCCACAGCACCACACCAGGAATCACTGGTGGTGGTGGTTATGTGCCGTGGAGTCAGTTCCGACTCACAGCGACCCTGTTGTTGTTGTTCAGTGCCGTAGAGTTGATTCTGATCATAGCATCCCTGTATAGGGTTTCCAAGGAGCAGTTGGTGAGCTTGAACCACCAACCTTGCAGTTCAAATGACTCTGTAGTCTGATGCATTAGCCCACAGCACTATACCAGGACTCCGACAGCGGACTCTGTAGAGGGGCCTACAGCGGACCCTGTAGAGGGAATTTATTCCAATCCAACTGTATTTCACTTTACTAAATTTTCTTACTACCTTGACTTTTATAACCCTAGTTCTGGTTCTAAAGATAGTTTAACTAACTTGCATAACAGTTTTCTGCAGCAAGTCCCTTACCAATATTTTAATGTTATGAAAATTTTACTATATTGATGAAACCCATTGTTAGATGGTTTTTGGTGATGGGTCTCTGATGAGACCAGGACAGCAGGAGAACTGGTGATATTTTTGCTAGAATGTCTTGGAAATCAGATTGTTTTTCTCACTTATAAATTGAGAATAGGCTGAAATCTTAATGAATGTAGAGTCCAATACTCTTCATCACCAATGATTTTTATTAAGCAGCTCTCAAATTATTTTCGAATTCCAGTCAACAACCATGTGGCTGCATTAATTTTGTAATTCTGTCATTTGCCCATATTCTCTTGTAGACTTTTCCACACTTAGTAAGCACAATCAGTAGCTATCATAAGTCACCTAGGGGATACAATAACATTATTAACATTGTATTCTCCTCAGTCTGTTTTCACTCAGTCATTAACCTAAAGTTTGGTTGTGTAAATCCAACCAGTGGTACCGTGGAAGAAAAGATCTGGTGATCCGCTTTTGTTAAGATTACAGCTAGGAAAACCCTATGGAGCTGTTCTAGTCCTTGACACATGGAGTCGCCGTGAGTTGGACTGGCTTGAGAGCAGCCACCACCACCAACACCAACAACACCATTTTCTCTAAGAGTACTCAAGTCTCATGGAAAAGGCAAGAGAAAATAAATCAGAATTCGGACCGCTCAACCATGAGCTTCTCCTATATTCTGCCAGACTCTACCTTCTCCAGTGAGATCCTGGTTCCTCCTAATAATATGTCCAAAGTATGAGAGAGGAAATCTGGCCATCACGGTTTCCAAAGAGCATTCTGACTATACTTTCAACATAGATTTGTTTGTTCTTTTGGCACTCCATGGTACTTTTAATGTTCTCCTCCCACACCTTAACTCAAATACATCAATTCTTCTATGTATGGTCTTCCTTATCCATTGTCCAACTTTCACATGAAGGTATTGAAAACGCCATGGTTTGGATCAGGCAAACTTTAGTTCTATTTGCTCTTGAACACTTTAAAGAAGTCTTGTGCAGCAGATTTGCCTAATGCTGTAATACATTTGATTTCTTGACTACTGCCTCCATGAGTGTTGATGGTTGACCTGAGCAAAATGAAGTCTTTGACAACTTCTATACGTTCCTCCATTTAGATGGCTGTTGTTTATTGGTCCAGTGGTGAGGATTTTTGTTTTCTTTATATTGAGGTTCAATCCATACCAAAGGCTGTGGTCTTTGATCTTCAGTATATTAAGTCCACTTTGCTTTCAGCAAGCAAGGTTGTATCATCTGCATATTGCAAGTTGTTAATAAATCTTCTTCCAATCCTGATACTACGTGTTTCTTCATATAATCCAGCTTCTCAGATTTTTTGTTCACCATACACATTGAATAAGTATGGTGAAAGAATACAATCCTGGTGCACATCTTTTCTGATTTTAAACCATTCAGTGTTCCCTTGTGTTGTCCGAACAACTGCCTCTTGGTCTATGTACAGGTTCTTCATGAGCACAATAAACTGTTCTGGAATACTCGTTCTCTGCAATGGTGTCCATAGCTTGACATGATCCACACAACTGAAAGCCTTTGTGTAGTCAATAAAGCACAGGTAAACATCTTTCTGATATTTTCTGCTTTCAGCCAAGATCCATCTGACAGCAGCAATGATATCCCTCGTTCCATGGTCTTTTCTGAATTTTACTTGAACTTCTGGCAGTTTTCTGTCAATGTATGGTTGCAGTCATTTTTGAATTATTTCCAATGCATACCAACCCTGTATAGGGTTTCTGAGGAGCAGCTGCTGGGTGTGAACTGTTGACCTTGCAGTTAGCTGCCCACTGTTTATCCTACAGTGTCACACCAAAACTCCACATCATAGGCATCATAACATAGCTAAAAACAAGTGGGAAACTAGGGGTCAAGATGTCCTCACTCCTCTCCACATGTTAGCACAAGCACTGTTTCTCCAAGTGTGATCTGTATACCAGCTGAGTCTGAATCACTTGGGAAGCTTATGAAATGTTTCAATTCTGGTGACAAGTGCAGTGCTGTTTCATGGAGTTGTCTGTGATTATGGTGGTATTTATGTACCGTGGAATTGGTTCTGACTCATAGTGACCCTGTATAGGGTTTCTGAAGCTGTAAATCTTTACAGGAGCAGAAAGCCTCATCTTTCTCTCCTGGAACTGCTGGTCGTTTAGAACTGCTGATCTTGAGTTTAGCAGCCTGACTCATAACCACTATGCTCCCAGAGCTCCTTTCTGTGTTGATGGGAATGTGAAGTCTACGTGTTGTCTCACACAGTGGCTACTAGCCACTGGTATCTGTTGAGCACCTAAAATATGGTTAGTACAGCAAAGGAATTGAATTATTATGTTTGTTTGATTGTGATTAATTTAAAGTAACATTTAAATAGCCACAAGTGACTTGTTGTTGTTAAGTGCCATCTAGCCTGTTCTGACCCATTGCGACTCTGTATAGGGTTTCCGAGGAACAAGTGGTGAACTTGAATCGCAGACCTTGTGGTTCAGACCAACTTTGCAGTTCAGTGCATTGACTCACATTGCCACAGAGGCTTCCAAATTGATCAACACCACTGTAGAGTGTGGAGTTCTGGTGTGGCACTGTGGAATAATGCTCTGGGCTGCAAGTTCAGTTAAAACCTCAAGGTCAGCAGTTCAAACCCACCAGCTGTTCCTCAGAAACCCTATACAGTCAGAACCAATTCAGTGGCACTCAACAACAACAACAACTGTAAAGTATAAGAAGACAGAAGCTTAGATAGAAGTTTGGGATGTATAAGAATAAGTGTAGGGTAAGGATGCAGTCAGAATAAGGTTCTGGAAAGCTTGTTGTTATGAAGTGCTATGGAGTCAATTCCAACTCATAGCGACCTTGTATAGGGTTTCCAAGGAGTGACCTGTGGGTCTGAACCACGAATCCTGAGGTTAACAGTTCAATGATTATACCGTAGCACCACACCGAGAGATAGAGAAAGAGAGACAGAGAGACAGAGAGTGAGAGTCCTGGTGTGCATCGTTTAAACTACAAGGTCAGTGGTTCAAGCTCACCTACTCCTTGGAAACCCTATACAGGGTCACTATGGGTCGGAATTGACTCTGCGGCACTTACCAACAACATATATGGTGGTGGTGGTTATGTGCCGTGGAGTCGGTTTCGACTCAAAGCGACCCTGTAACTGGGTTTTCGAGGCTGTAAATTTTTACAGGAAGAAAGCCTCATCTTTTTCCCGCGGAACAGCTGGTATTTCAAACTGCTGCCCTTGTGATTCGCAGCCTGATTCTTAACCACTAAGCTACAGAGCTCCTTAACAACATATATATATATATATAAAACATATTGTTTTTTGTTGATAGCGTTCCAACTCATAGTTATTATATATAAAGTTTCTAAGGATCGACTGGTAAGTTTGAACTGCCAACCTTTCCATTCAAACTGACTTTGTGGTTCATCCTATCCTATAAATTAGTAGGAGTATGTTACTTAGGAGTTCTGATGTGGCACTGTAAGATAAGCACTGGACTGCTAACTGCAATGTCAGACCCATTACCTACTCCTAGGATAGCTTATACAAAGTTGGTATGAGTTGGAACTAATTCGACAACGACACTTCAGAACAACAATTTACCGGATAAATTTATATAAGGTTTTGGGAAAACAGGCTTACAGAATTCCTAATTTCCATCCATTTCACCTTTCCAAACCACATTCCCTAATCTGGAATTTTGGCTCAAGTAAACCTTCCTCCGTTTAAAGACAAGACTAAACACACAGTTTGAAGATTTGCCCAAAGCCATTCATTTATCGTCAAATACGACAGACATCGGTTGGCTCCGCCTCCTGTATTTTATATACCCTTCTTTACCCCAAGTCATGTACACTTAATGTTGGATATTCATAGCGTTGTTGCTATTGAGTGCCGTCAGTAGTTCTGACTCACAGTGACCCTGAAGAGTGTTACCAAGGAGCTGCTGGTGGGTTTGATCTGCCGGCCTTGGGGTTTGAAGTCCGATGCTGATCCTACAGCACCACACCAAGACTCCATAAGCATAGTTGTTGCTGTTGTTGTTAAGCGCCCTTGAGTCTGTTCCGACCCTTAGTGACCCTGTACAGGGTTTCCAAGGAGGGACTGGTGAGTTTGAACCACGACCTTGCAGTTCAAACGGTTTTTCCATCTGGCTCATTAATCCACAGTGCCACACCGTGACTCCATAGTAGAACTGTCTAAAATTCATAGACAAAAGATGGGATTTCAGCTAGCTGTGTGAGTTGAAGAAACACACTTGTATTTGTTTGAAAGTGCGGTGTTTGTACAACACTAAGCCATGTCCTCTTGTTTTTTGGTTTTCTTTTGCTTTTTAAAATAAAGGTACCATTTGCTCCATATTCTAACAATGATAAGAAAAACAAAGTGCTTTTGATGATCTTTCCTTTCTCTTACAAGAATAAAATGTGGTTAATATGAGTCAATAAAGAGAGCTCTCGGTTTGGGGTGTTTTGATTAGGGAAGACTTTATTCAATTGATTTCCCAAGCTCTTAGGCATATTACAGAAAGGTCCCCATACATTTCAGGAGTATTAACTGTTAAAAACTAGTTTTCAGTTGCAAGGTAAATACCAATTTCCACCAATTGGGAAGAAAAATTTAGCATGACTGTTTACATACATTGTGGAGAGAATATTAACATCACCTTGAGGTATCTGTTGTTTGCTTGTATGTGTGAAGGGAAAAAAGCCAGTGCTTAATACGATGCTTGGTACTCACATTTGCTTTTGTGTGTTCATAAATATTAATCTAGAGAGATAATTAGCTCTATAAATTTTACAATTAGCCTTTCAGAGAAGAAGTGGATGCTAATAAAAATAAGGCATGCTTTTAAGCTTCTGCACTGCAAATGTTTTCTCTCTAACAATTCTGAGACAAGGCCTCTTTTTGTTTAATCTTTTCCTGAAATAGGCATGCTTTACACTTATTTCATTTCTCCCTTGAGACCATAACCTTGCAATAGGGAAAACGGGTTTTCAATTCTTAAAATCTAGTTACCATCCATTTAAAAAATCTATTTTCTTTTTTCTCTGGAATATCCTTGGATAAAGAAAGGCCATGGTTCACCCCATTGGTGAACCAATTTCAGGCCAATTGAAATTTACTTAAGTATTTTGCCCCGCTGAAATCAACATGCTGAAATTCGTGTGCTTTTTTGCATTTATTGATTCCAAGCAATATTCTAATCCTTAGATCTGAGAGTCAATAACTACAATTTAATGTCAGTCGCAAATTAAGAAGATGTTAGTCTGAAAGACTTTTGTCAGCTCTCCCTTTTAAGCTTGTCACATTGGAAAGATCAAGAGAAAGTATGTAGTGCAGTGGGAAAATTATTCCATTGGAAGTCAACAGTTCAGAGTGCTAATTCACTGATAGTATGTAGCTGTGTAGATTTAAGCCCATCATATAATGTCTTTTTCTTTTAAATAAAGAGATTCATTTTTGTTGTTGTTACATGAGTCGGCCCTTGGTTTATGGTGATCCCAAGCACAATGAAATGGAATACTACCGGGCCTGTTCCATCCCATTAAGTTCTAGATAAGACCATTGTGATTCCTAAGTTTTCATTTGTTAATTTTCTGATCAATGCTGGTCTTTCTTAAGAATCTATTAAAATATACATTTTGACCTCCTCTTCAGCCTCCTCCTCTAAAGAGTGAAAGCCATGAATGTATATTTTTAACAAGTTCCTCAAGTGATTTCTATATAGACAGCAGGAACCAAGTGGATAATAATTTTTGGCAACTGTTGTTGTTGTTAAGTGCCATCGAGTCGGTTCCGACCCATAGCGACCCTGTACAGGGTTTCTGAGGGTATAAATCTTTACAGGAGTAGAAAGCCTCATCTTTCTCCCGCGGAACGGCTGGTAGTTTCGAACAGCTGACCTTAAGGTTCGCAGCCCGATTCGTAACCACTACGCTACCAGACTAGTGAGCCTTATTGCCTTGACTGATTTTTAATGTTCTAAATGTCTTTAATGTAAGTGGATTAATTCAGAGAGCAGCAAAGAGACCGATGGAAGATAGAGGCTTCCTAGTCTGGGCCATGCAAATAAAATACCAAATGTGAGCAGAACCAGAGATAAGCTATGGTTTTCCTTGTTCACTCAAGGTTATTTCTCATCTGTACAATAAAAATGGTTGCAAACTTTGGTCAAAATATTTCTTTTGAGGTGGCCTAGTAAATTACAAGGATTGCAAGAAAAGTTTTTCTCTCTCATGCAACCATAATTGATGGGTAGTGTTGCCTAGACCCCTGTGTTGAGAAGGACAGCAAGGCTAGCTGAGAAAAAGCATCAGGGAGAACGGCCAGTGCAAGAGTAGCCACATACTCATTATCTACTGGGTTTTTAGACCTTGCAAGCATTGAAAAAGGAGCCCTGGTGGTACTGTGATTAAGTACTCAGCTGCTAACTAAAAGGTCAGCAGTTCAAGTCCATCAGCTTCTCGGTGGGAGAAAGATGTGGCAGTCTGCTTCTAGAAAGATTACAGCCTTGAAAACAGTGTGGGGCAGTTCTATTCTGTGCTATAGGGTTGCTTTGAGTCAGAATTGGCTCAGTAACAATGGGTTTGGCTTTGGTAAACATTGAAAACCCACTAACTTCAGAGTTAGGCATGTATTCACAACTGAGCCTACTGTTCACCAGACACGTACATTGAGAAAGTCTCATTTCCAGCCTCTCTTTTCACTAAAAAAAAAAAAAAAGGGGGGGATAATGAAATGTAACTCACAAAATAGCTATAATAAATACATAGAATAATGTTTGAAAAGCCTGTTGTATATAGGCTTAAACCTAGTGTTTAGCAACAATATTCATGTTTACTTCCCATAAACAAAGGATTCATGTTTAATCCATTGTTAGAGCCCCTAAAGACACCAGTGCAGTACCTGAAATATCAGAGCATCTTTAACAATTACAATTGAATAATGAATAAGAAAGCACATATGTTGTACTTGTTGTTGTTGTTGGATACTGTTAAGTTGGCTCCAACTCACAGTAACCCTATGGACAACAGAATAAAACACAGCCTGTTTCTGCACCATCCTCACAATTGTTCTGTTTCAGCCCATTGTTGCAGCCACTGTGTCAGTCCATCAGGTTGGGGAGTCTGCCTCTTTTTTGTTGACCCTACACGTTACCAAGCATAATGTACTTTTTCAGGGCCTGGTAACATGTCCAAAGTGTGTGAGGCCAAGTCTAACCATACTCACCTCCAAGGGACATTCTGGCTGTATCTTTTTCAAGATTTGTTTGCTCTTCTGGCAGTCTAGGGTACTTTCAATATTCTTTGTCAGCATCATAATGCAAATGCATTAGTTCTTTTCTAATCTTTATTCATTGCCCAGCTTTCACATGTATATGAGGCAATTGAGAATGCCATGGCTTGTGTCAGGTGACATTTTTGCTTTTTGACAATTTAAGGAGGTGTTTTGTAGCAGATTTGCACAATGTAATCTGTTGATTTCTTGACTATTGTTTCTAGGAGCATTGATAATGGATTCAAATAAAATGAAATCCTTGACAACATACATAGAATGTTTCATGTGACCCTGGCATTGAATAAGCACATGACTTTTATTTCTACCATCTTTCCTTGTACAAGAAGACAACTGCAGCACAAAGAGGCAAGCAACCAGCCCACAATCACAGTTACTAAGTGGTACTCTAGCAAGTATGCTTTTGACCATTTTTTAATGTTACAAATTGGAAGGAGGGAAGGCAATTGGAGGAAAGAGGAGTTCATATCAATGAGTTAAATGAGGAAGCAACAGACCTCCCTGGGGCAAAGTACAAAATTTGTGTGGTATCTAAACTACAATGAAGACACTGGCACAAAAAACAAGGTTCAAGGAATTGACAGATTATCAATTGATATATTTTAACGAATGGACTCAGCACTAAAGGTGTTCACTCATCTATGCCAAGAAATTTTGGAAGAAAGCTTCCTGGCCAAGAGACTAAAAGAGATCCATAATTGCATCCATTCCAAAGAAAAGTGATCCAACAGATTCCAAAAAGTATTGAACAATACCATTAATATTAAAACCAAGTAGACTTTTGTTGGAGATAATTCAAAAACATTGAAAGGGAACTGCCAGGAATTCAAGCCAAATTCAGAAGAGGACATGAAATGAAGGATATCATCCCTGTTGTGAGATGGATCTTGGCTGAAAGTAGAGAATACCAGAAAGATGTTAACCTGTATCTTACTGCTTATGCAAAGGCATTATTAGATTGTGTGGGTCATAACAAAGTATGGCACAATTCCAGAATGTTTAATTGCGCTAATGAACTACCTGTAAATAGACCAAGAGGAAGTCATGCAAACAAAACAAAGGAATATTGTGTAATTTAGAATCAGGAAAGATATGCGTCAGAATTGGATCCTTGAGCCATATTTATTTAATCTGTATACTGAACAAATAATCTGAGAAACTGGACTATATGAAGAAAATCCAGGCATCAGGATTGGAGGAAGACTCTTTAACAACTTGAAATATGCAGATGACACAACCTTAATTTACTCAAAGTGTAAAGGAATTATAGCACTTCCGGATGAAGACCAAAGAATATAGCCTTCGGTATGGATTATATTTCAACATATATATAATAAAAATCTTCAAAACTGGACCAATAAGTAACAATGATAAATTGCAAAAAGATTAAAGTTGCCAAGGATTTCGCTTTATTTAGATCCAGAATCAGCACCCCTGGAAACAGAGTCAGGAAATGAAATGATGTGTGACACTGGGCAAAAGTGCCTCAAAAGATCTCCTTAAAGAGTTCTGGTATAGCACTATCGGATAAGCACTAGGCCATAAGGTCAGTTTGACCACAAGGGCAGTGGTTCAAACTCACTAGTTGCTCCTCACAAACCCTGTACAGGGTTTCTATGAGTCAGAACCAACTCAATGGCACTTAATGACAACAACAACAGCAACAACAACAAAGTGTTAAAAAGTGAAAATGTCACATTCAGAACTAAAATGTGCCTGACCCAAGTCTTAGTATTTTTTTTTTCCTGATTTATTTTTATTTTATTTTTGACTTATTATTGTTAATTGAATGAAGGTTCGCACAGCAGATCATCAGTTTTACATTGAACAGATCATATACTTTGCTTCATTACATGTGTTTGTCGTCTCCTTTATGCATCAACAGTTAATAACATTTACCTCTATTCACTTAACTATTACATCCCTCCTGTGTCTCCTGCTACCTTCATCTTTCCTCTGCTAACCTCTTTCTGATTGTATATTGTCTGCCTTGTCACCTATATCAACATGTGTCTGTCTTCTTGCTCATGTGTCTATCTTCTTCCCTTTCATACCTAGTCCCCCCATAATCATCATAGATTGTTTCTTTCTCTATTTTTTTTTTAAATAATAATATAATTCACAGTTTCAAATAACAGTGGCACACACCCTTCTATCTCCCATCCTAAGCCCTTCATTGGGATCCAGTCTCAATCTTGAAGCTTGAAGTTTATAATGTCCTTCCACAATTCTTCTTTTGCTTGGATACCAGGGATTTCTGAGGTCATAACTCTCCCAGGGTGCAGCTTACCCAGGTGGTAGTTCACTGGGGGCTGTAGCTCACCCAGGGCCATAGCTCACCCAGGACAGTTCACCTGGGGCTGTCTTAGCTCACCTGGGGCTGCAGCTTACCTGGGGTCATAGCTCACCTAGGGCAGTGTCTTTTAAATCTTTGTAGGAGCAGAAAGCTTCATCTTTCTGTCGAGGAGTGCTGGCAGATTGGCTCTCATATCTTTTTTGTAGAAGGTCTATGTAGTATGTCTACCTAGTCCGCCATCTTGCCAGAAGTCCCCCCACAGAATTCCCAGGACTCTTAATTTTAAAACCGATGCTCTTCCCAACTTTCCATACCTACTTTTCTGTTACTAAGACTAATTTCCTATTTATTATTGTGAAGATTTTTCTGTATGCACTTTTGTATGTCAATAATTGAGAGTTGAGTATACAAGTCAAAACATCAAAGGCGTAAAACTAACAGATAATTCTAAAATGACTGAGAATTTTGCTTGTATCCATTTCCACTCATCCAACAGTGTTGTTTTGTATGAACAGTCTTGGGGTTTTCCTAGGCCAGCCTTTTCCATTGAATACTGATTTAGCATCTGAACCTTATTTGCAGCTAAGATTCATAAAGAGGATACATGGAATAAATACATTCACCTTGAGTTTGCTTACCTTCATCTTATTTGTTCCTCTTCCACTTCCCCCACCAAAATTGACCAGATACATAATCTTGGCATCTTAATGAGCAATTATAAGAAGAAGAACAACAACAAAAATACAAAAAATTTAATTCAATATTCAAAACTGAATCTCTACATATACTAGGTGGTCCCACATCTACCTTGGATTCTTATAGCATCTCTTATGTTTTTATTTTTTGTTAGGGTCTCCTAGAGATTAGTGGAGTTTTTTTTTTAATGTTTTATTGTGAATTATATGAGAGTTTACATGGGAGAGCATTAGCTTTACATTCATCCTATCATATATCGTTTCATTGCCATGGTTACACCCCCTCCATGCATCATCAGACAACCAAAGGGTATACCGTGTAAGCCTGCCCCCCAGTCGTCAGCACACAGCCCGTCTCCCTCTCTGGGTCTAGAGTTCTCAGCTGCTCCATCTCTCCACATCATAGTCTCTGCCTCCATCTCTGGGGTCACTGTTTCTCTGGGTTGGGACCCACCCTTGGCTCTTCTCCCATGATGGTCCCAGGGACCTCCGCTCCTGGACTGCAAATTCAACCACTCCCCTCCTTTTGCTACAAAACGTCTACCTTTATATTCCCAACCCTCACAGTCAGTCTTGATAACAATCATTCACTATTGTACAACAAGAGACCGATCCTTATCTCCTTTCGTCAGCCGTACCCAGACAGATCGGATACTACTCAGTGGAGATTCTACCTTCCTCTGTGGCCTCTGGATCTAGGCTCCCTCTTGAAAGCTGGTAAACCAGATGCTTCTTGCCTTTGTAGCCAACCCCCACACCATTTTGGGTAGCCAATGTTCAAGTTGCCCATGAAAACAATTAGTTCAGCAGACTAGTGGACCAACTCTCCACAGCCCTGAGACCAGAAGAACTAGAAGGTACCACTGCCTACTGCTCTGAAAAGGATCACATTAGAAGGTCCTGGGTAGAGTGAAAGAAAAATGTGGAATGAAACTCAAAATCATTAAAAAAAAAGACCAGGCATACTGGTTAGATAAAGACAGGTGGAACCTCTGAGTTTATAGCCATTAGTTACCCATCAGGTCTGGAACTAAATTCACCTCCAGAACTCACACAAAAGACACGTCTATAGTGGAAACAATAACATTAGGAAGGTACACACACCTTGGAATAATCAACCATTTGAGATCAACAGTGCAGCATTTACTTAATTAAAAAGTTCAGAAGGGTTAGGAAACAATGAGAAATGGAAACAAGAAATACAGGGAGGAATTAGGATAAATGATATTATATTGTGAGGATTACAATCAATGAGATGAAACAAAGTATGTATGAATTCTTGACTGGAAAACTAATCTCTATCAACAGTCATCCAAATCACAATAAAAAGTACAAAAAAAAAACAAAACAAGGAATTTTTCCATGAACTTTTTGAAACCCCTTGGAACTTTCAGGTTTATTCGAATAAAAATGCAGGAGTAGCTATTCAAAATGCAACTCAGGGCCCAAGCTAGGAAGCTTAGGATACAACTCAGGGAAAGAGTATAAGAGTAAGGTGTGGGAAAGTTCTCAAAGCAGAAAGCACATCTCTTCCTTCAGCTACTAGAGCATCTCCAGACAGGCTCCCCACTGGGAAACTTCTCTCTCCGGTGGTACTCAACCCTTTTTGATCAGGACAGCTACTTTATTGTTTTCAACTAATCTGCTTCACTAATTTGGCACATATACCCTGGTGTGGTGGACTCCTGATGTGGCACAGACTTGATGGCACTTAACAACAACAACAACCCTGGTGTGGCCCTGTAGTATCAGCACTGGACTGTGAACCCCATGGTTGGCAGTTCAAATCCACCAGCTGCTCCTTGGAAACCCTATACAAGGTCAGTATGAGTCAGAACCAACTCGATGACAATAAGAGCAACAGTAGTGTGAAAATGCTGGAGATTGAGACCTTCAAGTGAAATTCCTGCCAAACAAATGAGTGTGAATTTGTAGATGTGTCTTTATTGCTGAAAAACAGTATTTGATTCTCCTGGAATCCAGATTTCTGGAGTTGGGGTGACACACCCAGGCCATTTACCTTTAGATGTCCTTTTGAACCTTGAGATATGAAGCACTGGTTCATTGACTAAAAGTCATCTTTAAGTCAATCAGTGGTCTAGAAAAAATAGTAACACCATTTGACTTGGAAATTGTGCTTTTTTTGAAGAAGTCAGTCAGTTTTGGAAAACAGAGCTTCCAAGAGTCAAACTGGGAGCTATTTTTTAGGGTGAATCAGTAATTATTTTAATTGTTCTCCACAACAATGTTATATGAAACCCTCCATGACCACAACTTATTTATCAGTTCTGTGCCAGCCCTTTTTCCATGACACTACCAATAACATTCTGTCATCTGGTGTGACACTGTAGGATCAACACTGGACTGCAAGCCACTAGGTCTGTGGTTCAAACCCACTAGCTTTTCCTCAGAAAACCTATACAGGGTTGCTGAGTCAGAATCAACTTGATGGCACTTAACAACAACATCCAAAATGTTACCTTAGCTTGACTTGAAAATTATATATTAAATAAACTTCAGTCTATTCTATCATTGGCTTAATATGATCTTTTTTTAACATTACACAATAACAAATTTTGAAAACTCTCAAATTTTTTTTTTTTTTTTTTACAACAAAGAGAAAACATTTATTATCTGGACATTTACCAAAAATGTTTGCCAACCTCTGATTTAGAAGACAAACACCACAGATATCAATATCTCAGTAACAATTTAGAAGGACACCAAAATTTATGTCACCAACCCACAGCCCA